>NC_052310.1:62655637-62955637 GCF_016432855.1 Salvelinus namaycush
CCATATAGTGAAGCATTAAAGCAGTGTGAACCAGTGTGTCCAAATACATGACACAACATTTAATATGAAATATGAAGTAATATCAGTTTTAAAAAATCTATGCCCATTTCTCACTTCTACCTCCCTCTAATGTTGCTTTGACTAAACATGTCAGCCTACTTTTACAGGAAGAATGTGTCATTTGTCATGAGGCTCTACTGAAGCCTTTGTTATGTAAAGATCACAGTTTTTGGTTGAAATTAGCACAGTGGTGGCCTTTGGAGAATAAAGAAGTCTTTCATTTTTGTATTCATCCCCCTTTTTTTATACCCCTCCAGGCAGTGGCGGTTCTAGCTTGTATGGCTCCCTGGACGAACCCCCCCCCTTCGCCCTCCCCAAAAAACACCATTCTGCACTAACTGTAATTTTTATTCAGACATTTGGAACAACACAAATAAATAATCATATTTAAAACTATATAAATATAAAATTATATGCAAAAATAACTCATAAATATCAAAAAAAGTAACAAAGACAAATAGAAACAAATTGTAGTATATAAATACAAATAAAAAAGAGAATCAAATTATTACACTATTACCCTATTGCTAACAAAAAACACACAAATAAATCTAAATTGCACAAATCTATGTTATACAAATAGAATAGCACACTTATAAAGAAGATAACCTGATTATTGCACTACTGCAACTTCTAACATGAAACACACAAACTAAATTGCACAACTGCCATCTGAACCCTGACCTTTCTTATCTTCCTTGATGCAAAGTCATCAATTACATCATCATAAGAAATCTGCCCAGCAATTGCATGGTTAATACTGATGACAGCAAGGCCACTAAGGCGTTCCTGTGACATGGTGGACCTCAGATAGGATTTGATGAGCTTCAGCTTTGAAAAGCTCCTCTGCTTCAGCTTTCGTGTATAAATATCAGCAGCTCAGGCAGGGTCATCGATAGCAAGTCAGGCAAGTTCTTCAGTTCCTGTGCAAGCTCTCTGCCATCCAAGTCTGAGTGTTCTTTATAGTGCAGTGTCATACTAAGGGCCTCACATTGTTCTGTCAGCTCCTCATTTGAGAGACTTTGGAAGGTTGACAGCACTCCAAACTTCTCTCCCAGGTGCTCTTTCATGACTGGATCCAATTGTAACATCAGTTCAACCTCTGAGGAAATGTCAATTTGATGGAGAGTACTGTGTTTCAGTATGTCCCCTTATTGCCAGATTTCTAATTGCCAGAGACTGCACAATAGCAGTCAGACGTGTCAACACCTCTCTCCATCTTATCCTCTCAGCCTCCATAAGTGCCATCTCATGCTTATCAATTATTTCCCCCTTTTAGATCCTTATTGCCAGTTCTTTCCATGTTTTCATGCAGTTTTGGTGTTCTGGACTGCTGCCGTGTGAAGTCAGCAAAGAACTTGCATGTTTCCAATCTGTCAGTCCTGAGTTTTCTAAATGAATTTTCTTCTTAGAAAAGAGTTTGCTGCAGAAGCAGAAGAGGCTGTTGTTTCTTTCAGAATACACCAACCAACTTCTAGTGATTTTTTCACCACTCACCAAGGTCTTCCTGAAATACTGGTGGTGGCAACTTCTTCCATCACTCTCATTCCTTGGGAAAACAAAGTTAGGTGGTACCACACTTGGTCCTCTGCAAACTAGTTGTGTCCGAATTCTGTCAGTCAGAACTGAAGGCCAGTCAGCTGGGTCTGTAGACAGTGGTTCAACCTCAGCAGCAGGATTTGGTGGGGATGCTGCTACAGGCATTTCTAATGGAGAGCACATGGGCATTAGTTTACACACGTTATTCACAGCATTTATAGGGGTGGAACATCCCACATACCCAGTAATAATAAAATCATCATTGTTACCTACAATATGGAAACTTAAAACTTTTCAAAAGAGAAATTATTTATTTTGTTTATGTTATGCAGGGATGCACACAAACACATGTGCGTGTACACACACACACACACCTGAAGAATCCTGCTGGAGAGAAGTTTAAGCAAATGGGTCTTCATCCTCAGGCTCAGACAACATTTGTGAAGACACCTGTGTGGCTGAGGAGGTGGATTCCTCCTCATCCTGAGGCTCTGAGATCATTTCTGAAGAGGCCTGTGTGGCTGAGGAAGTAGATGGCTCCTCATCCTGGCCAGTGCCAGAGGGTGCTCCAAAATATTTCAGAAGTGCCCCTGAATCTGCATTGAAATACAGTATATGAGTCTGACACCCTAAATACATTTGTTGCACAATTAAATATGTCATAATGCACAATTTATCACATTTCCAGAATAGAAACCAAATGAACCATACAACCTCCTTGGCTAATTCTAGGCATAAGACACCCCAAAAGACTCAATATATCACAAAATATCTGCATAATATTGTCACGTTCCTGACCTGTTTTCTGTTGTTTTGTATGTGTTTAGTTGGTCAGGACGTGAGCTGGGTGGGAATTCTATGTTGTGTGTCTAGTTTGTCTGTTTCTATGTCCAGCCTAATATGGTTCTCAATCAGAGGCAGATGGTAATCGTTGTCCCTGATTGAGAATCATATATAGGAGGCTTGTTTTGTGTTGGGATTTTGTGGGTGTTTGTTTCCTGTCTCTGTGATTGTCTGCACCAGATAGGTCTGTGTCGGTTTTTGCACATTTGTTATTTTGTATTGTTGTTTGTAGTGTTTTACTTGTTCTTTATTAAACATGTTTAACACTAGCCGCGCTGCACTTTGGTCCTCTCCTTCACCCCTGGAAGAAAACCGTTACAAATATAGACATATTTTAAGTTAGCCTACAGCATTGGAAATTCTCCTTACTGAGCTCAGGACCTAGTTAATACAATCACAGAAAACCTTTATGATGTCACCTCAATGAAAGTTAACCAAATCAATAATGTGCTAGTTAGGTTGTAATCGTTTTGCTGCAGGCTACACACATGATGAAACTGTGTGAAATGATATCCAATGTTATGTAAGTTAGTTGGACAGAAAACAGAATATTGTCGCCCTATGTGTAATAGCATAGCAAGCAACATAGGCTAACAAACATAAGTGTTATACTAGCCTATTTCATTACATGCATATTATTATACTCATAAAGAGATGACATAGCTGCATACCTTTATCTTTTGCACGTTTCTCCTCTTCTTCTTTCCTCTTTTTCCTAAACTGGGCACCTGATGGCTGATGGCTCCCCCTACCTCGGGCTTCCAGTGGGGAGACCTCAGGTCAACCTACCCCCGCCCCCCTCCCCATCTCGTACTTCTGAGTGGGAGACCTTCCCAGACAGTAGCATGCCAAGCTCACTAACTAGAATCAGGGAGCCCACTCCGACAAGGTTAATTGACCCACAGTCCCACACGGTGACATGATATCATTGACGTGACGTGCAAATGAGCGATAGAAAACCGATCGTGCAAATGTCATCATTCGACAAAAAAATGTTGTGCCGACATCCCGTGCGCCCCGGGCAAGATACTGCCATGCCCATACCTTAATCTGCCTCTGCCTCCAGGTCCTAAAGAGAAAACCGGTGCCAACTTTGTTGCTCTGCCGTCACAATGTGTGTAAGGAACTAAGCTTGGCAGACAGTTTACAACTCCCAATAAAGACCCAGGAGTACCGTTTTGAATATTTTGTGAAAGATATTTGTACAACTGTAAAATACAGAAAAGAGAAAATGTATTACAAAATGTTCTGCATCTGCATCCACATCACAAAAATACAAAGCATACAAATAATAAATAAGACATACACCCATCACGAGCTCACCTCAGAAGACAGCTAGCCAAAGCAACATGACTTGCAGAAAATATGGCAAATTACTTAAAGAGCGACCGCTCCTAAAAAGCAACTAATCAATTTGAAAACAGCCTATGTGGCATCGATATGAGTCCTAAACATTTATTCTAGTGTCAAAATGTACTACAAAATGTAAATCGAATCATTCGAATTATAAAGTCAGTCTCGTCTAAAACAGAGTTTGGAACCTCAGTACGTCACAACGAGTAAATTAAGGTTGGGTTTGGATTACAATCATTTCAAAAAATCATGGCCTCTTTTGCCAAGCTCCACGTGCAAATTGCCCCTTCATTGAATGGGGTGCCGTTGTTTCATCGCCACAACGCATTCAAAGGATCATGTCCATTTGAGACTGAAAAGCCCTACACGGATTGACCATGCCTCCACAGCCAAAGTTGTATGGTTTGCATGCACTGACAAAAGACCCTAGCTAGTACGCAAATAGGTGGTTGGAGTTCGTCGGTCCCCAAGTCTGCACAAGTAACGCTAGTTTGGTGTACAACGGCCAGGGGTGTTGAGTATAACCAGAGATAATGGTCATACATTTTAGATCATATTAATTGCAAGCTAGCTACCTCATTACAATTTAGTTATGTCGTAGAGCATACACATTTATTGTGTATTGTCTAGATATAGCTAGTTATGTAACGGTATTTGATAATGCTAGTGAGGCAGGCTAGCTAACGTTAGCCTACAAGTCAGATTTGCAAGTTAGTTCACAGCTCATACAAGTGTATTCTGTATTGTCTACGGGCAAAACTAAATATTGGATGCAGCTATGGTGTTAGCGAACTCATGTTTGAGCCTGACTAATACACTGAACTCAGAGCAACCAACCGTAACAGCGTCAGCGGCCTGAATCCAATCCAATCTGGAGCTACAGTCGGTCTACGTCTGTAAAGCATAAAATACCACAGCCACAAAGTCAAAATTGGCTATACTGTATTGTAAAAATGTGCTTTTTGGTCTTAATTGAATGTAAGGTTAGCAGTGTGGTTAGGGTTGGGTTTAAAACCACCTTTTAAGAAGATACATTGTAGATATAAGCGGGCTTTATGACTTTGTGGTGGCGGTAACTAGTGACGACCTAGAATTAGCTTGAATCAAGTTATTGCCCGATGACACAGACGGCTTTATAAACAATGATAATGTGTGTTTTGTGAAACGTTGTAGAAAAAAAATACTTGGTCTGATAAACTAGTAGGTTAATTACCCAGCCAAGCAGATACAAGTAGTATAGTCATTTTGGTTGTGAAGTGTGTTATCTAAAAGCTTTGTCCTTTCTTTATAACAAACTGCAATTTACACAGGCCCTCCCAGTCAACACCCCCTCATAAAATGTGGAATTACATTTTTAATGAGTATTGCCTGCTGCAGTTGCATTTTTGGGGCGTTTGTATCATTTGATTTACACAACATGCCTACCACTTTGAAGATGCAAAATATGTTTTATTGAGAAACAAACAAGGAATAAGAAAAAAAAATGGAAAACTTGAGGGTGCATAACTATTCACCGACCCAAAGTCAATACTTTGTAGAGGCTCCTTTTGCAGCAATTACAGCTGCAAGTCTCTTGGGGTATGTCTCTATAAGCTTGGCACATCTAGCCACTGGGATTTTTGCCCATTCTTCAAGGCAAAACTGCTCCATCTCCTTCAAGTTGGATGGGTTCCGCTGGTGTACAGCAATCTTTAAGTCATACCACAGATTCTCAATTGGATTGAAGCCTGGGATTTGACTAGGCCCTTCCAAGACATTTAAATGTTTCCCCTTAAACCACTCGAGTGTTGCTTTAGCAGTATGCTTAGAGTCATTGTCCTGCTGGAAGGTGAACCTCTGTCCTAGTCACAAATCTCTGGAAGACTGAAACAGGTTTCCCTCAAGAATTTCACTTTATTTAGCGCCATCCATCATTCCTTTAATTCTGACCAGTTTCCCAGTCCCTGCCGATGAAAAACATCCCCACAGCATGATGCTGCCACCACCATGCTTCACTGTGGGGATGGTGTTCTCAGGGTGATGAGAGGTGTTGGTTTTGCACCAGGCATAGCGTTTTCCTTGATGGCCAAAAAGCTCAATTTTAGTCTCATCTGACCAGAGTACCTTCTTCCATATGTTAGGGAGTCTCCCACATGTGTTTTGGCGAACACCAAACGTGTTTGCTTAATTTTTCTTTAAGCAATGGCTTTTTTTTCTGGCCACTCTTCCGTAAAGCCCAGCTCTGTGGAGTGTACGGCTTAAAGTGGTCCTATGGACAAATAATCCAATCTCTGCTGTGGAGCTTTGCAGCTCCTTTAGGGTTATCTTTGTTGCCTCTGATTAATGCCCTCCTTGCCTGGTCTGTGAGTTTTGGTGGGCGGCCCTCTCTTGGCAGGTTTGTTGGGGTGCCATATTCTTTCCATTTTTTAATAATGGATTTAATGGTGCTCCGTGGGATGTATAAAGTTTCAGACATTTTTTTAATCCAACCCTGATCTGTACATCTCCACAACTTTGTCCCTGACCTGTTTGGACAGGTCCTTGGTCTTCATGGTGCCGCTTGCTTGGTGGTGCCCCTTGCTTAGTGGGGTGGCAGACTCTGGGGACTTTCAGAACAGGTGTATATATATACTGAGATCATGTGACAGATTATGTGACACTTAGATTGCACACAGGTGGACTTTATTTAACTAATTATGTGACTTCTGAAGGTAATTGGTTGCACCAGATCTTATTTAGGGGCTTCATAGCAAAGGGGGTGAATACATATGCACGCACAACCTTTAAGTTTGTGTTTTCTCAAATTTTTTGAAACAAGTTATTTTTTGCATTTCACTTCACCAATTTGGACTATTTTGATTATGTCCATTACATTAAATCCAAATAACAATCCATTTAAATTACAGGTTGTAATGCAACAAAATAGGAAAAATGCCAAGGGGGTTGAATTCTTTCAAAAGCCACTGTAGATGGGCTACACTTACTGAGACAGAGGGGCGCTGTTTTGTTTACTCAGATGCTTTCTCCGGTGAGATACATTCAGCCTCTAACAAATTGAGGTACATTTATGAAACAGAGAGACGAAAGATAAATTATTTCTTGGTAAACTTTTTGGGGAAGCCTGGATTACCTTGGCATCCATAAATACATGCCACTGACCAATGCTACAAATTATTTCTCCCTCGCCCAACAAAATAATTATCACTTTCTTTTTACACTTTTAACTAGCGCCATGCTACTGTTGTTGCCAGCTAGCCAGCATAAACTAGCCGGGAAGGGCTCATCAGGACAACTGACTGAACCAAATCCATTCGCCTCTACACTTGACTCTCAGCTGCACGACATATGTCCTCAATTTGAGCACCATGCGTGTCCGTATAGCCTTTCCCTCTCAAGGCCCTCATTCCCCCTCTCTCTCCTTCCTCCTTCCCTTCACTACCCTTCACTGAGTTTCTTATGGAGCAGGATCTCTGTGTGCCACAGGGAGAACAGGAGATTTGACCTTTCACCTTCTCTCTAGTCCACTGTCTTTACCTCCGTGGAGCTGCCTGGGGCTCTTACGGCCAATTGATGTGTGTTTATGTGGAGCTAGGGGCGAGGAAACTACAGCTATTATGTTGTGAGAGAGAAATACTGTGTAGAATATGTTAGCTTGAATGTGGTATGTTTGTGTGAATGAGTGTGTATGAGCATGGGTGAGTGAGTGCATGTGTGCATATGCGTGCATGCTTGTCCGTGCATGACCTCGCACTTGTGTACGTGCGTGCCAGAGAGCGACACAGCTGCCGGTCGAAGGCAGTGAAGCTTGTGTTTACATACATCACCCTTAACCCACCCCCCACTCCTAACCCGAGCCCTAACCCCTTACCCTAACCTGAATTCGAACCCTAACCCTAAACCTAACCCTAACCCTAACCCACCCCCCACTCCTAACCCGAGCCCTAACCCCTTACCCTAACCTGAATTCGAACCCAAACCCTAAACCTAGCCTCTAAACTTAAAATAGCCTTTTTCCTCCTGGGGACGAGGGAGATCTTTCCTTGTTTTACTATCCTTGTGGGGACTTTTGGGGATTTTAGGTACCCACGAGGATAGAAGAACAAGACGACACAAACACACACACATACACACACACACGCTCCATACTTTCTAATCAAGAAGGCTGATGTTTAATTCATGGCCTATGTGTAAGTTAAGCCACACACACAAATGTCTGAGTAGACTTGCCTGTGTCTGTGTATGTGTGATTGTCATCATTATCACCACCACCATCATCATCATCACCTGTGTAACTGTGGCAACAGGCGTGTTGCGCAACATTTTGGCACAAGTTGTCTGTTTGCCCCGCACTGACCTAAAGCTACCCCTAAGCCTCTTCTAGGAGGAGGAAAGAGGGAGGAGAAGGTAAGAGGAAAGTTCTAAAAACAGATGCTCCCCTGACTGGCCCTGTCTCTTCACGTTAGTGCAGCACACCCTCTCTTTGACTCCTCCTCGCACCCCTCTCTTCTTATCTCTCTCTCCTCTCCCCCTGTCCTCTCAGCTCTGTCCTCTCCCCTGACCTCTCCTGCTCCCTCTCTCACTTCACTTATTTTTCTTCACTGCTCTCTGCCTATCGCCTCCCAAACTATCTTGTTTGTTAGATACTCGCTTTATTGGTTATGTGTACGTAAGCACACGTAGGTAGGCATGCGCATGTGTACTTTCACATTATCTTCATCTGTATGTGTATTCACACGTCTGTTCAGTGTCTGGAGAGTTTTTCAGTGGTACCATCGTCTCAGCCAACGATAACATTTCCACAGCTGCTGTTTCAACTCATATCCAAAGATTCAGATTTCCTCACAATGGAAACTGTGTGCGCGTTTGTACGTAACACGTGTACAGGCTGCGGTTCAAGCGCAAAGTAGACAGCCCTCGACCCTCAGCCGTTGAATGGCGTTTTACATTGCAAGATGGCGCCGACAGAGAGGGTCGCCTCGCTTCTAGTCCTTCTAGAAACTTTGCAGTATTTTGGGTTTTTTGGTATTATTTTTTACATTGTAAGTCCAGAAAATCTTAAGTGTTATTACATACAGCCGGAAAGAACTATTGGATATCAGAGCGATGTCAACTTACCAGCACTACGACCAGGAATACGACTTTCCCGAAGTGGATCCTTTGTCTGAACCACCCAAAGCATTTGAACTGATTCCAGAGGCTGACCCAAAACAACGTTGCTGCAGAAGCGGTAGATGGAACGGCCTTCTGGTCAGACTTCGGAGGCGCGCATACCACGCACTGCTTCCGAGTATATTACTCGCTAATGTCCAGTCTCTAGATAACAAGGGCATGTCTCTCTGCTTTCCAGAGAGACATCAGGGATTGTAACATACTCTGTTTCATGGAAACATGTCTCTCTGGGGATAAGCTGTCGGAGTCGGTACAGCCACCGGGATTCTTTGTGCATCACACTGACAGAAATAAACATCTCTCCGGGAAGAAGAAGGGCGGGTGTGTGTGTTTCAATGACTTATTGTTTTACTCCAATGTTTGCAAACAAACTAAATGTAAACAAACACTATATAGCTTCAAAACATGGGTGAAACTATAATTTTGATATCACAGATGGTCAGTCCTTGCATCCATAGCTCTGTCTATGAATTTGAGAGTGGTTACATTTCTCCAGCCCCATCCCTCAGCTTTTTACCGGAACAAGGGTGGGGAGACGGCTTTGTTATTGTTTCAACTGCTGCTTTAAAGGCAATATCCCAGACGTTTATGGTAAACGCTGCTGCGTATGTCAACTCGAGCATTACCTTTAAAAATAAAATGCAATGCGTTTGTCGACAACACACCTTGGATTGACCAGTGACTCGGACTGGAACCTGAATCACCATGACATGAGTGCATTTAGAGCTACAGTATATGAACACAATTTTATTGATGTTGTTGTTGATATCTTAGAAGAATGTGTGCTAAAAGGTGATTAAGGAGAGTTGACTGTACTGTACCTGATGGTGTCCTTGATCTGTTCTGAAGATAGACACATAGGTATAATCATCAAATCAAATCAAATGTATTTATATAGCCCTTCTTACATCAGCTGATATCTCAAAGTGCTGTACAGAAACCCAGCCTAAAACCCCAAACAGCAAGCAATGCAGGTGTAGAAGCACGGTGGCTAGGAAAAACTCCCTAGAAAGGCCAAAACCTAGGAGGAAACCTAGAGAGGAACCAGGCTATGAGGGGTGGCCAGTCCTCTTCTGGCTGTGCCGGGTGGAGATTATAACAGAACATGGCCAAGATGTTCAAATGTTCATAAATGACCAGCATGGTCAAATAATAATAATCACAGTAGTTGTCGAGGGTGCAGCAAGTCAGCACCTCAGGAGTAAATGTCAGTTGGCTTTTCATAGCCGATCATTAAGAGTATCTCTACCGCTCCTGCTGTCTCTAGAGAGTTGAAAACAGCAGGTCTGGGACAGGTAGCACGTCCGGTGAACAGTATATGAACTGCATAATAACACTACAAGCCTTCACATGCCTTTTGATCTTTAACCTCTATCCCTCTAATACACACACACGTGACTGAAGACACGCACACATGCACGCACACACACACACACACACATTCTGCTCATGTAGAAACAATCTTGACCTAAGGCGTAAAAATCAAAGAGAGTGGAGTAAACAAGTGCACACTTTGGGGAGAAGAGTAGAGGAACTGTCACGTTCCTGACCTGTTTTCTGTTGTTTTGTATGTGTTTAGTTGGTCAGGACGTGAGCTGGGTGGGAATTCTATGTTGTGTGTCTAGTTTGTCTGTTTCTATGTAAGCCTGGTGTGGGTTCTCAATCAGAGACAGATGGTAGTCGTTGTCTCTGATTGAGACTCATATATAGGAGGCTTGTTTTGTGTTGGGATTTTGTGGGTGTTTGTTACCTGTCTCTGTGTTTGTGTTCTGCACCAGATAGGTCTGTATCGGTTTTGCACATTTGTTATTTTGTAGGTTGTTTGTAGTGTTTCACTTGTGTTTGTATTAAACATGTTTAACACTAGCCGTGCTGCATTTTGGTCCTCTCCTTCACCCCTGGAAGAGAACCTTTACAGAAACACCCACCAAACCCGGACCAAGCAGCGTGGCAACGGGCAGCAGCAACAGCAGCAGCAGTACAAGGAGGAATGGACATGGGAGGAGATTCTGGACGGAGAAGGACCCTGGGCAGAGCCAGAGGAGTGTCGCCGTCCCAAAGCGGAGCTGGAGGCATCAAAAGCGGAGAGGCGGCATTATGAGGCGCTTGCAAGGCAGAGTGGCTGGAAACCCGAGAGGCTCACCCAAAAATTTCTTGGGGGGGGGGGCTAAAGGGGAGTGTGGCGAAGCCGGGTTGGATACCTGAGCCAACTCCCCGGGCATACCGTGGAGTGAGAGGGCGTCGTACTGGTCAGACACCGTGTTATGCGGTAAAGCGCACGGTGTCCCCAGTACGCGTGCTTAGCCCAGTGCGGGCTATTCCACCTTGCCGCACTGGGAGGGCTAGGTTGGGCATCGAGCCGGATGTCATGAAGCCGGCCCAACGTATCTGGCCTCCAGTACGTCTCCTCGGGCCGGCGTACATGGCACCAGCCTTACAGGTGGTGTCCCCGGTTCGCCTGCATAGCCCAGTGCGGGTTGTTCCACCTCGCCGCACTGGCAGGGCTACGGGGACCATTCAACCTGGTAAGGTTGGAGAGGCTCGGTGCTCAAGAGCGCGTGTCCTCCTTCACGGTCCGGTATATCCGGCGCCACCTTCCCGCCCCAGCCCAGTACCACCAGTGCCTACACCACGCACCAGGCTTCCAGTGCATCGCCAGAGCCCTGTTCCTCCTCCCCGCACTCGCCCTGAGGTGCGTGCCCTCAGCCCGGTACCTCCAGTTCCGGCACCACGCATCAGGCCTATAGTGCGTCTCAGCCGGCCAGAGTCTGCCGTCTGCCCAGCGGTGCCTGAACCGCCCGTCTGCCCAGCGGTGCCTGAACCGCCCGTCTGCCCAACGCCGTCTGAACCGTCCGTCTGCCCAACGCCGTCTGAGCCGTCCGTCTGCCCAGCGCCGTCTGAGCCGTCCGTCTGCCCAGCGCCGTCTGAGCCGTCCGTCTGCCCAGCGCCGTCTGAGCCGTCCGTCTGCCCAGCGCCGTCTGAGCCGTCCGTCTGCCCAGCGCCGTCTGAGCCGTCCGTCTGCCCAGCGCCGTCTGAGCCGTCCGTCTGCCCAGCGCCGTCTGAGCCGTCCGTCTGCCCAGCGCCGTCTGAGCCGTCCGTCTGCCCAGCGCCGTCTGAGCCGTCCGTCTGCCCAGCGCCGTCTGAGCCGTCCGTCTGCCCAGCGCCGTCTGAGCCGTCCGTCTGCCCAGCGCCGTCTGAGCCGTCCGTCTGCCCAGCGCCGTCTGAGCCGTCCGTCTGCCCAGCGCCGTCTGAGCCGTCCGTCTGCCCAGCGCCGTCTGAGCCGTCCGTCTGCCCAGCGCCGTCTGAGTCGCCCGTCTGCCACGAGCCGTCTGAGTCGCCCGTCTGCCACGAGCCGTCTGAGTCGCCCGTCTGCCACGAGCCGTCTGAGTCGCCCGTCTGCCACGAGCCGTCTGAGTCGCCCGTCTGCCACGAGCCGTCTGAGTCGCCCGTCTGCCACGAGCCGTCTGAGTCGCCCGTCTGCCACGAGCCGTCTGAGTCGCCCGTCTGCCACGAGCCGTCTGAGTCGCCCGTCTGCCACGAGCCGTCTGAGTCGCCCGTCTGCCACGAGCCGTCTGAGTCGCCCGTCTGCCACGAGCCGTCTGAGTCGCCCGTCTGCCACGAGCCGTCTGAGTCGCCCGTCTGCCACGAGCCGTCTGAGTCGCCCGTCTGCCACGAGCCGTCTGAGTCGCCCGTCTGCCACGAGCCGTCTGAGTCGCCCGTCTGCCACGAGCCGTCTGAGTCGCCCGTCTGCCACGAGCCGTCTGAGTCGCCCGTCTGCCACGAGCCGTCTGAGTCGCCCGTCTGCCACGAGCCGTCTGAGTCGCCCGTCTGCCACGAGCCGTCTGAGTCGCCCGTCTGCCACGAGCCGTCTGAGTCGCCCGTCTGCCACGAGCCGTCTGAGTCGCCCGTCTGCCACGAGCCGTCTGAGTCGCCCGTCTGCCACGAGCCGTCTGAGTCGCCCGTCTGCCACGAGCCGTCTGAGTCGCCCGTCTGCCACGAGCCGTCTGAGTCGCCCGTCTGCCACGAGCCGTCTGAGTCGCCCGTCTGCCACGAGCCGTCTGAGTCGCCCGTCTGCCACGAGCCGTCTGAGTCGCCCGTCTGCCACGAGCCGTCTGAGTCGCCCGTCTGCCACGAGCCGTCTGAGTCGCCCGTCTGCCACGAGCCGTCTGAGTCGCCCGTCTGCCACGAGCCGTCTGAGTCGCCCGTCTGCCACGAGCCGTCTGAGTCGCCCGTCTGCCACGAGCCGTCTGAGTCGCCCGTCTGCCACGAGCCGTCTGAGTCGCCCGTCTGCCACGAGCCGTCTGAGTCGCCCGTCTGCCACGAGCCGTCTGAGTCGCCCGTCTGCCACGAGCCGTCTGAGTCGCCCGTCTGCCACGAGCCGTCTGAGTCGCCCGTCTGCCACGAGCCGTCTGAGTCGCCCGTCTGCCACGAGCCGTCTGAGTCGCCCGTCTGCCACGAGCCGTCTGAGTCGCCCGTCTGCCACGAGCCGTCTGAGTCGCCCGTCTGCCACGAGCCGTCTGAGTCGCCCGTCTGCCACGAGCCGTCTGAGTCGCCCGTCTGCCACGAGCCGTCTGAGTCGCCCGTCTGCCACGAGCCGTCTGAGTCGCCCGTCTGCCACGAGCCGTCTGAGTCGCCCGTCTGCCACGAGCCGTCTGAGTCGCCCGTCTGCCACGAGCCGTCTGAGTCGCCCGTCTGCCACGAGCCGTCTGAGTCGCCCGTCTGCCACGAGCCGTCTGAGTCGCCCGTCTGCCACGAGCCGTCTGAGTCGCCCGTCTGCCACGAGCCGTCTGAGTCGCCCGTCTGCCACGAGCCGTCTGAGTCGCCCGTCTGCCACGAGCCGTCTGAGTCGCCCGTCTGCCACGAGCCGTCTGAGTCGCCCGTCTGCCACGAGCCGTCTGAGTCGCCCGTCTGCCACGAGCCGTCTGAGTCGCCCGTCTGCCACGAGCCGTCTGAGTCGCCCGTCTGCCACGAGCCGTCTGAGTCGCCCGTCTGCCACGAGCCGTCTGAGTCGCCCGTCTGCCACGAGCCGTCTGAGTCGCCCGTCTGCCACGAGCCGTCTGAGTCGCCCGTCTGCCACGAGCCGTCTGAGTCGCCCGTCTGCCACGAGCCGTCTGAGTCGCCCGTCTGCCACGAGCCGTCTGAGTCGCCCGTCTGCCACGAGCCGTCTGAGTCGCCCGTCTGCCACGAGCCGTCTGAGTCGCCCGTCTGCCACGAGCCGTCTGAGTCGCCCGTCTGCCACGAGCCGTCTGAGTCGCCCGTCTGCCACGAGCCGTCTGAGTCGCCCGTCTGCCACGAGCCGTCTGAGTCGCCCGTCTGCCACGAGCCGTCTGAGTCGCCCGTCTGCCACGAGCCGTCTGAGTCGCCCGTCTGCCACGAGCCGTCTGAGTCGCCCGTCTGCCACGAGCCATCTGAGTCGCCCGTCTGCCACGAGCCATCTGAGTCGCCCGTCTGCCACGAGCCATCTGAGTCGCCCGTCTGCCACGAGCCATCTGAGTCGCCCGTCTGCCACGAGCCATCTGAGTCGCCCGTCTGCCACGAGCCATCTGAGTCGCCCGTCTGCCACGAGCCATCTGAGTCGCCCGTCTGCCACGAGCCATCTGAGTCGCCCGTCTGCCACGAGCCATCAGAGCCGTCCGTCTGCCACGAGCCATTAGAGCCGTCCGTCTGCCACGAGCCATTAGAGCCGTCCGTCAGTCAGGAGCTGCCAGAGCCGCCAGCCAGTCAGGAGCTGCCAGAGCCGCCAGCCAGTCAGGAGCTGCCAGAGCCGCCAGCCAGTCAGGAGCTGCCAGAGACGCCAGCCAGTCAGGAGCTGCCAGAGACGCCAGCCAGTCAGGAGCTGCCAGAGACGCCAGCCAGTCAGGAGCTGCCCTCCAGTCAGGAGCTGCCCTCCAGTCATGAGCTGCCCTCCAGTCATGAGCTGCCCTCCAGTCATGAGCTGCCCTCCAGTCATGAGCTGCCCTCCAGTCATGAGCTGCCCTTCAGTCATGAGCTGCCCTCCAGTCATGAGCTGCCCTTCAGTCATGAGCTGCCACTCAGTCCGGAGCTGCCACTAGTCCGGAGTTGTCCCTCTGGCCTGAGCTACCTCTCTGTCCTGGGCTACCTCTCTGTCCTGAGCTACCTCTTTGTCCTGAACTACCTCTCTGTCCTGAGTTGTCTCCTCTATTGTAGAGGGGAGTTGGTGAAGGTTCCTGGACCATGGTCGGGGGCGAGGGTCGCCACTCAAGGGACGCTAAGGAGGTGGACAAAGACAATGGTGGAGTGGTGCCCTCGTCCACCGCCGGAGCCGCCACCGCGGACAGATGCCCACCCAGACCCTCCCCTTGAGTTTTAGGGGTGCGCCCGGAGTTCGCACCTTGAGGGGGGGGTTCTGTCACGTTCCTGACCTGTTTTCTGTTTTGTATGTGTTTAGTTGGTCAGGACGTGAGCTGGGTGGGAATTCTATGTTGTGTGTCTAGTTTGTCTGTTTCTATGTAAGCCTGGTGTGGGTTCTCAATCAGAGACAGATGGTAGTCGTTGTCTCTGATTGAGACTCATATATAGGAGGCTTGTTTTGTGTTGGGATTTTGTGGGTGTTTGTTACCTGTCTCTGTGTTTGTGTTCTGCACCAGATAGGTCTGTATCGGTTTTGCACATTTGTTATTTTGTAGGTTGTTTGTAGTGTTTCACTTGTGTTTGTATTAAACATGTTTAACACTAGCCGCGCTGCATTTTGGTCCTCTCCTTCACCCCTGGAAGAGAACCTTTACAGGAACGCAAATTCACCAGGGTCTTATTCTCACTGTATGAGAATGTGTTGCCCTTTGTGTTGCCTGACTGAAATGGCCATCTGGAGCACAATCTCTCTGGGAAATGTACAGTATAATTCACTGCTACATTTGATGCTTATTATAGTGCTCAGACAGTCTGTGCTCAAGACACTATAATAGACATATTGTTTGACTGACTAAAACTACACACATCATTAATTATAACTTTATGATTCTAGTCAATTTCTACAATTATATGGTTTCAGAGTGGAGTATTCTAATCATTCCTTTAAAGCTATAAATTCCATCAACACATACACATACACACACACACACAGAGAGAGAGAGAGACTTAGCGCTTGGCTAATCTGGGTCATTGCCCTCCCATCTGAGTGTGTGGATTAATCTAATGTAACATGGAGCGTTCTCCTTACACACAAAAGCAAATATTGCTTACATCCCAGTCCCCCGCTGTGTGTGAGTGTGTGTGTGAATGGGATGTGTGTGTCTGTGTTTGTGTGAATGTGGGGAGTGTGTGTGTGAATGTGATGTGTGTGTCTGTCTGTGTGGGTTTGTTTGTGTGTGTGTGCATGCTACCATGCGTGTGTGTATCTGCATATGTGCACATGCCTATGTGTGTGTGTGTGTGTGTGTGCATACATCACTAACACTGCATGACATTTGGGACCCCTCATAGGGGAAGGTCAGAGCATCTGTTATGTTGTTTGCAGTATTTATTTACAGTCAAAACACACCAACTGTGGACAGCCCC
Organism: Salvelinus namaycush; assembly: GCF_016432855.1. Classification (NCBI taxonomy): domain Eukaryota; kingdom Metazoa; phylum Chordata; class Actinopteri; order Salmoniformes; family Salmonidae; genus Salvelinus; species Salvelinus namaycush. The sequence goes on from NC_052310.1 coordinate 62,672,099, forward strand.
TGTAAGGAACATACATACTGTCAACACACACACTTACTGTGGACAGCCCCTGTAAGGAACATACATTCTGTCAACACACACTTACTGTGGACAGCCCCTGTAAGGAACATACATACTGTCAACACACACTTACTGTGGACAGCCCCTGTAAGGAACATACATACTGTCAACACACACTTACTGTGGACAGCCCCTGTAAGGAACATACATACTGTCAACACACACTTACTGTGGACAGCCCCTGTAAGGAACATACATACTGTCAACACACACTTACTGTGGACAGCCCCTGTAAGGAACATACATACTGTCAACACACACTTACTGTGGATAGGCCCTGTAAGGAACATACATACTGTCAACACACTTACTGTGGACAGCCCCTGTAAGGAACATACATACTGTCAACACACACTTACTGTGGATAGGCCCTGTAAGGAACATACATACTGTCAACACACACTTACTGTGGACAGCCCCTGTAAGGAACATACATACTGTCAACACACACTTACTGTGGATAGGCCCTGTAAGGAACATACATACTGTCAACACACACTTACTGTGGACAGCCCCTGTAAGGTACATACTGTCACGATCTTTCAAGATCGAACCCAGAAGCAGACCAGGACAAGGAGCGTAGGAAGAAGGTGAGTATTTATTTACAGTGAAATGTGAAAAGGTAGATATATCCAGATGGCGTAGCGGGCAGCGGTGGTGAGTAGATGAGAGGAAATAGGTGAATCCAATGTAGTAGCAGAATCCTCTGTCAACCAGGCGGGAATGGAGTGAATGATCCAGGTGAGTAACTGAAGACAAAACAAACGGAGGTAAGTTCAAGGCAAGCAATACGTAAATGAAAACAACAAAACAAATTCTATCCAACTGGAGTCTGGTACTCAGGCACAACATACTGTTCATGGCTAACGATCCGGCAGGGAATGGAAGTCAGGTCAGAGCTTTTGAAGGGTAGAGATGATGATCAGGACAGGTGTGCAGATTACTGACGGGAAACAGGTGCGGGTGAAATCAATCTCCCAATGAGCTAATTCGCCCGGCAACCAGACAGGGTGCGTTCCAGGACACCTGAAACACACTCCAGGACAGACACACAGGCAAACCCAGACTCAGGAAGCGGGATTCGTGACACATACAGCATGCGTCCCAAATACCACACTATTCCGTATATGGTCTACCACCGAGCCCTGTGGTCCCTGGGCAAAAGTAGTGCACTAAAGGGAATAGGGTGCCATTTGGGACACACACAAGTTACCTGTCTGTAGCGTGACCATGGGGTGTTTGTTTGTGTGGGAGGAGAGGCTACAGTGGATTATTAGTGTCACACTGACTACTTTGCGTGGGATGTTGTTCTTGACCTTTAATTGTGAGTAAATTAAGATAGACTTGACATCATCGTCAATGTTGATATTTTCTGTTACATCATGTACTGTTATGAGATTAAAGTTTGTTGAAATACCAACAACGTCATATACTTTTTCATTTTGTTTTTATAAAAAAATTGTCCTCTCATCTGAACCCATGTTTTGTGTGTGTGTGTGTGTGTGTGTGTGTGTGTGTGTGTGTGTGTGTGTGTGTGTGTGTGTGTGTGTGTGTGTGTGTGTGTGTGTGTGTGTGTGTGTGTGTGTGTGTGTGTTCAATACTGAGGCACTATCAGTCCAAGCCTATTTAGCACACACCACAGTGTCATTAGAGGGGAGTTATTCAATACACAGAAGAGAAAACCCCAGAGAGAGGCGGGTGCCATAGGATCCTAATAGCCTAATGTTCTTCAAATGTTTCTTAACTAACAATGAAACCCTTTAAAAACATACAGTATTTACTGTTTGTCTTAGTTTTGAATAGGGAGTATGTTAAATCTTTTGTGACGTTGCCGTAGCCCCTTATCATGCTGAATGTTTAATGGGACTCTAATGGTACATTTTACTCCCTATTTCCCTACCTTCCCATATCAATAATAAAGGATTAGAAAGATGAGCTTTTGAAGTTGGTTTCAGTAATCCTGGGAGGATGGCTCTAAACACTTAATTTTAAGCTCTGGGAGCGAAAAATTTGATCCTGAAAAAAGTATTAATCTTCAATTTACAGGTTGAGACAGTTATTTAGTGCACTTGTGACAGCTTAGTAAGAGCTTATTGGTTAGATTGATTCAATTTCAGAGAAAACTTCAATTGGTTTAGTTTAAGTTTCTATTTACTTTAGCAGAGAGAAAGGGGGAGAGGTGGAGTACAGAGAGGGGGATGACAGAGAGAAACAAAGGGACAGGGAGAGAGAGAGAAAGAGAGAGAGAGAAAGAGAGGGAGAGAGAAAGCGAGAAAGTGAGAGAGGGAGAGAGAGAGAGGGAGAGAGAGAGAAAGAGAGAGAGAGAGGGAGAGAGAAAGAGAGGGAGAGAGAAAGAGAGAGAGAGAGAGAGAAGAGAGGAGAGATTCATTTGTAGAAAACTGCAACAAAGCTGAAGCTGATCTCCCTTAAAATGATCTATAGTTCTGATTTTGTTTAGTGATTTTCTCACAAACCCTGCTCATAAGACACTATATTGTTTACACATCAAATGCTGTTTCGGTTTTCATAAGAAAAGTTTATTTCAAAAAGAGAAAATATTGTCCACCTCAATTACTGTATCCCAGCCAGGTGCGTAGGAGCCAGAGGATGTTGTTAGAAACTCTTTGTGATGTGCATATTTCCGTTTCAAGACGATTCGATACGCATCTACACTGAACAAAAATATAAACGCAACATGTAGCAATTTCAAAGATTCTACTGAGTTACAGTTCATAAAGGAAATCAGTCAATTTGAATAAATAAATGAGGCCCTAATCTATGGATTTCAGATGACTGTGAATACAGATATGCATCTGTTGGTCACAGATACCTTAAAAAAAAGGTAGGGTCATGGATCCGAAAACCAGTCAGTATCTGGTGTGACCACCATTTGCCTTATGCAGCGCGACACATCTCCTTCGCGTAGAGTTGATCAGTCTGTTGAGTGTGGCCTGTGAAACATTGTCCCACTGCTCTTCAATGGCTGTGTGAATATCCTGGATATTGGCGGGAACTGGTACACGCTGTTGTACACGCTGACTGATTTCCTTTATGAACTGTAACTCAGTAAAATCTTTGAAATTGCTACCACCTCATCTGTGAAACATGGTGGAGTAGGTGTTATGGCTTGGGCCTGTATGGCTGCCAGTGGAACAGGCTCACTTGTCTTCATCGATGATGTGACTGAAGACAGAAGTAGAACAATGAATTCTGAAGTCTATAGAAATATTTTATCTGCTCAGATAAAACCAAATGCCTCCAAACTCATTGGACGGCACTTCATCATGCAACAAGACAATGACCCTAAACATACTGCTAGAGCAACGAAGGGGTTTTTGATGGCCAAAAAGTGGAAAATCCTTGACTGGCCGAGTCAAGCACCAGATCTGAATCCAATTGAACATGCATTTTACATGCTGAAGAGGAGACTGAAGGCAATAAGTCCCAGAAACAAGCAGGAACTGAAGATGGCTGCAGTACAGGCCTGGCAGAGCATCACCAGGGAAGATACCCAGCGTCTGGTGTTGTCGATGCATCGCAGACTTCAAGCAGTCATTGCATGCAAAGGATATGCGACCAAATATTAACAATGATGACTTTATTCTACATTATGTTAAACTGTCCAATGTTTTTTGATGCCCGAAAATGAGGGGGACTATGTACAACAGCTTCTATAATTTCTAAACGGTTCATCCGATATGTATGAAAATACCCTCAAATTAAAGCTGACAGTCTGCACTTCACCCTCATTGTCATTGTATCCTTTCAAACTCAAAGTGCTAGAGTACGGAACCAAAATAACTAAAGAAATGGTCACTGTCCAATTAATTATGGTGCTCACTGTATAGGTGAAGGCAGGTGATTGCTGCACTCCATTTCTTGAATATAAATCAGTGTACTGCAGGTGTGTGGAGCCAGAACAGGGATGCTGTCTGCACACCGCAAAAAAAAACATTTTTGGACTCAAAACTCCATCAAAATAATAATGCGGTGGTGCGTATAGTGCCCAATCCATCCAAAACAACCTCATAGCTTTCCCTATTGCTCTGGATCCTTGATTATTCTATTTCAGAGATCTGAAAGGATTGTAGTTGGATTGTAAACAGACTGGGCAGCTCATCTATTCAGCTTTGTCTCACCATGGGGGGGGGGGGGGGGGGGGGGGTGTTCTATCCCATTGTATTCAGTCAGTACAAGCAGTGACCAAAATGTCAACGTTCGTATCCCACTGATCAAGCCTCGAACAATAACAGCATATTTCAAAGGATTAGGACTTACTGTACACTACAGTATGATGCACACACACTGGCTTTCACAGACTTTGTTTACAAAACAGACGTTGGTATCCAACTCAAAGCACTCAGATGGCAGTAGTGTACATCTGTGAACAAACAGAAAAACAGTGTTCTAGAATAGAACTTTGGAATGGAGTTAAGAGTTTTCTGCCCCAATTCTCTCCCTTCTATTCTATTCACAGCCATACAGATAGAGTCTGCAGTGGACAAAAGATTCAATATTGTATGAGCCCAGTGCTGCATGGGGCTAAGAATGCTTGTTTCACACTGTGATGCTCCCCACTGATTTAACTTTGGAATATGCAAATAACCCCCCTGACACACACACATACACTGTTACCCGTTTTTGTAATCTTATCCGTAAATTACTGCATTAGTCAACAGTATGATACTGTATAAACTGAATACAGTAGATTACCATAGAATGCACACTAAAATACTGCACATTTGTTTGAAAGCATACTGTAAGACCTGTCTATAATTTCAACAATAATACACCGTAGAATGAACAGGAAAATACCATAAATGCGTTTTACAGTATTAATTTTTGTGCATTGTGGAAATATATATATATTTTAAACTCTGTTTATTCAGTTTTACACAGAAGACAACACAAAACAATATAAATAATATACTCAACTAGAAAAAATACAAATTTAAAAAATAAATAATTAGCTTTAAAGATACCGTACTTTCGACAAGTTAAACACACCGGGCAGAAGGCTACAAAGGTTAAAGGGCAATCTGTAATACAGGGACAGAGCAAACACCTCACCATTGTTCCTGTAAAGAGTCAAGGGATAGGGGTGGAGAAATGCAACCACTCACAGACAGTCATGGCCACAGACCGACCATCCACTGGACCAAAAAAAAAGTTTACAATGCTTTAAAAGAAAATAAATTATAATAATTTTATGTAAGCGTGCGTGAACAAAAGGTAAACCCCCCTCAAAACAGGGCAAAACAAGCTCACATTTTAGTCTCTGACCCGAACAAGGCATCCGCAGGACACAATCAATAAGCACAATAAGCACACAACCTTAATGCCCCCCCCCCCCCCAAAAAAAATGAAATGCTCATCCAACCCTTCAGTCACAGGGGAGTCAAATACAGACTTCTTTTTGTTTTAAAATGAATGCCATCAGAGGATGGACTGTTTGAAGTAAGACCGGAATAGAGCCCAAGCCTCATAAAACAGTTTGGGGTTCCCACGTGTATTGACTTAAATTTGTTCTAGTTTCAGAGAGCACAACACATCTCTCACCCAATATTAATATGATGGGGAGCTGCCATCTTCCAGTTCTGTAGTATTAGCCGTCTAGCTAAAATAGTTGTATAAGCAACAGTGTCCAACTGGATTCTTGACAGGGGGGTACCTATGGGCAGTACACCAAAAAGGGCTGTAAGGGGAGACGGATCTATAACAGTGTCATATATATTAGAGAAACATTTAAATATTAATTCCCAGAAACCTGACAGTTTACGACCGCCCCAAAACATATGCAACAGTGTGGCTGGTTCCGGTTTACATCTGACACAGGTAGGATCAAAATCAGAGAATATTCTTCCAAGTTTGGCCCCGGACCAGTGGATACGGTGAACCACCTTGAATTGAATGAGGCTGTGTCTAGTGCTAAAAGAGGACGAATGCACCCTGTGCAGCACAGATTCCCAGGTGTCTTCCCCAAGTTCCTCCCCCAAATCCTTTTCCCATCGAGTCTTTAAAGGCACCAAATAAGGGTTCTGTAAGTCATGAATGATTGCATATACATCTGAAATTGCGCCCCTAGGAAGCTTGTTCAGCTCAAAGATGCTCTCTATAGCTGTATTCGCAGGCCTATGGGGAAATTCAGGTGTGTTAGCTCTGACAAAGTTCCTAGTCTGGAGATAGCGGAAAAAGTGGGATGGGGGAGGTTGAACTTTTCCTGTAGCTGAGCAAAAGAGGCAAATGTATCATCAAAGAATAATTGGGCTAGTGAGGAGAGGCCTAGTGAGTGCCAGATGGCAAAAGCCCCATCATTCAAAGATGGAGGAAATAAAATGTTCTGATTAATTGGGCCTGATAGAGAAAAGCCTCGGAGGCTAAAGGCTAAAAGGAACTGATTCCAAATTTTAAGAGACTGCTTTACAATTGGGTTGACACACCTTTGCCTAGGGACACTGGGAGAGACGAGCACAACACAGACGAAAGTGCAGCAGGTTTACATGATTCCGACTCCATCTGGACCCAGAGTGGTCTAGGGCCAGTAGGATCAGTCTGCAGCCAGTACAAAAGGGCTCTGAAATTTGTAGCCCAATAGTATGTCTGAAAATTTGGTAGAGCTAAACCACCCAGTGCCTTAGGCTTCTGTAAATGTTTTCTACCAATCCTTGCCATCCCAAATAAAATACATGAATGTTTGATCCAGTGAATTTAAAAAAAGACTTTGGAATAAAAATGGGTCAACATTGAAATAAATATACAAATTTGGGCAACACATTCATTTTAATGACATTAATCCTTCCGATAAGAGAAAGAGGTAGAGACTTCCAAAAAGTAAAAGATTGTTGCAAACTGTCTGCTAGAGCAACAAAGTTTTCCTGAAACAAATTTGAATATTTCCTTGTCACTTTAACTCCAAGTAGGTGAATTGTTCCAGGACAATCCTAAACTGAAAACTTGCAAAAGAGCACTTTAAAGCAGCCTTATTTACAGGAAAACGCTCACTCTTGCCAAGATTCAGCTTGTATCCTGAGATTGATCCAAACTTTTTAAGAACAGATAAGGCACGTGGCAATGAGGTATCAGGGTTGGAGATAAACAAAAGGAGGTCGTCAACATATAGCGAGACTTTCTGCTCTAAGCCCGTCCTGATTATACTTTGAATGGCATCATTAGAGCGTAGTGCAATGGCGAGAGGCTCGATTGCCAGAGCAAACACCAAGGGGGAGAGTGGACAACCCTGTCTGGATCCGCGGTGCAAGGGACAATAGTCAGAGGACAAGTTGTTAGTCTGTACCGAAGCCATGGGAGAAAAATAAAGACTCTTTATCCATGCAATGAATTTGGGGCCAAAGCCAAATCTATAAAGGGCAGCTGTTAGGTAGTCCCACTCAACGCGGTCAAAAGCTTTTTCCGCATCAAGTGAGACCAGCACCTTCGGGTCCCCCAACGCTGGAGAGTACAGTATATTCATAAGGCGTCTAATATTGAAAAACAAATGCCTATTTCTCACAAAGCCAGTCTGGTCAGAGTGTATTACTTGGTGCAGCGAGCCCTCCATACGGATGGCTAAAACTTTGGCTAGGATTTTGTAATCACAGTTTAAAAGCGAGATTGGGCTATAGGATCCACATTCCAGGGGGTCTTTGTTTTTCTTTAATAGTAATGAAATTGAAGCCTGATAAAGACTAGGCGGTAGCTTTGAGGTATTAAGGCACTCTGCAAATAATCGAGACAAGAATGGGCAAAGCAGACCAGAAAACGTCCTGTAAAATTCAGTTGGAAAACCGTCTGGACCCGGTGATTTACCACTTTTCATTGCGGACACTGCTGTTGCAATCTCCTCAGGTGTAAGTTATTCTTCTAGACAGTCACGGGAGTCTATATCAATTGAAGGCATATTCAAGCCATTAAAGAATGAATCAATCAATCAGCAAAGGGTCTTGAGGAGATTCAGAGGTGTATAGCGCAGAGTAAAATTGTTTGAATTGATCATTGATCTCTTTATGTATAACTGTGGTGGCACCAGACAGGGTCCTTATTTGTGGGATTAAACATGAGGCCTCAGATTTACGGATCTGATGTGCAAGGAGTTTACTGGCCTTGTCGCCTTGTTCATACACTCTGTATTGAGCTCGCAAGAGTAAATGTTCAGCTTGCCTGGTAGAAAGCTCATCAAATTCAGATTGGAGTAGTTGGCGCTCTTTATGTAGATCAGAGGAAGGATCCGTAGCATACTTCTCATCCAATGTGGCTATGGATTCGCTCATGTCCCGAAGTTGCTGAGAGTGAGCTTTGTTTTGGTTGGCTGTATAGGAAATAATTTGGCCACGTAGGTATGCTTTGAGAGACTCCCATATGGTAGAGCAGGACATACCTGGCCTTGAAATTGTGGAAATATTTTGTGGGCGGGGAAAGTCTCTGGCGCGTTGCATATTTTAAGCCGTGCATTGTAAGAGGCTCTATTTGTTGCACCCATGAGTGAGACAGTTGTACATCCACAGAATACAGTACTACACTGTATTTTAGGCATTCTACAGACCTTGTCCTGAAACTCTACTGCAACTTACTGGCCAATTGCTGCCAGCAATTTACTGTAATTCCGAATACAGTGGACAATGAACACTAGTGGGTGCAGGGTATTGTTGTTTCTCACTCACCCATTAGTGAAAGTGCTGTACCAATTTAAGTGATATGTGGTAGTGTTTCCCTAACAATTCAATTTATACAGAGGACAGATCCGAGTGGCAGGAAGTCTGGTGGAAGCCTTCCCAGAAGAGTGGAGGCTGTTTTAGCAGCAAAGGGGGACCAACTCCATATTAAAATGCCCTTGATTTTGAAATTGGATGTTCGACGAGTAGTGTATTTCTGGAATATGGTTTATAATATGGTGATAGCTAGCCTTCCAGTAGGTTGTGAACATAGATGGCATAAATCCTATAGTGGAGGGAACAAGAGACCGAGCTATATGAAATGGGCCTCTCATATCATATGATTCACAGACGTTCTCTGCCTTAAGGGTCTTCATCTTATGACCAGGGTCTAGTCCTACTAGTCACCTGACCTAACTTTGACCCTGTTACTGTAGGTCTTCTCTCTACAATGATAAACAAGTACCTGCACCACAGACAGATTCTGAAATACCCAAAAGCATAGAGTTCTAAATTCTGTTGTTTCAGTCGAACATTCACAAGTGTTCTTTTATTCAAGTATTAATAACTAGCTACAATGTACTTAATGGGTTCAATGTATATGTTTAATTCACCATGGGAAAATTACATTATTATATAACATTAACAATGAAGACTGGAATGTGGTCACCACACATCAAAATAACCCCAGAAACAGAACAATAAATATAAACATAACAAGGGGAAAAAAATATAAGGAAAACATTTGATATCTGTCTTGTTATCGTCCTATAGGCTCATTAACTGGACCGGCATCATCGTCATGTATCCAACTAAAGGGTCAGTTCTTCTCTTGACAGTTCCTGGTCGGAGTGGTTGTGTGTGTGTGCACACATGCACGTGTGTGTACATTGTAAAACATTTCTGGTAAAATGTACAGTAACTTAGAGCAATTGGCCACTACAGCTACTGTAATCCATTTTACGGTAATCCATTTTACAGTATCAAACATGTTACTGTAATCTAATTTACAGTATATTACTGGAATTACCCATGCAGTGACATACTACCCAGTGTTCTTTGGAAGTTTAAATGTTGACATTTACATTTACATTTTGATCATTTAGCGAGCACTCTTGTCTTTAGCAACTTACAGTCAGTGCATTTTACCAAGGTTGATAAAAAAAACACATATCAAGAGTTATAGCAAGTAAAACATTTCTGTAAACGTTACTGAAAATATTGTTGAAGAGCAATAAAACACAGTACAACACAGTAAAAGCAACTATTAAAATGTTAAAAATTATTTCTGCAATATTTTACTGTAATTACAAGGTATTAGAGCAAGCAGGTTGCCTGTATGCATTTGCATATTACAGCAAATTAATGTATACTAGGAGTTTTATATTACTTGCACTTATAGAGGTCTAAACAAAGGCTTCCAAACTGGGTTTGACTACAGGGCAAAACAGATCAAATGGACATGGGTAAATATACTGAACAAAAATCTAAACGCAATATGTAAAGTGTTAAAAGATCCCAGAAATGTTCCATATGCACAAAAAGCTTATTTCAATCAAATTTTGTGCACAAATTTGCTTACATCCTTGTTTGTAAGCATTTCTCCTTTGCCAAAATAATCCATCCACCTGACAAGTGTGGCATATCAAGAAGCTGATTAAACAGCATGATCATTACACAGGTGCACCTTGTACTGGGGACAATAAAAAGCCACTCTAAAATGTGCAGTTTTGTCACACAACACAGTGCCTCAGATGTCTCAAGTTTTAAGGGAGCGTGACTGCAGGAAGGTTCACCAGAGCTGTTGCCAGAGAATCAAATGTTTATTTCTCTACCATAAGCCGCGTCTGATGTAATTTTTGAGAATTTGGCAGTAGGTCCAACAGGCCTCACAACTGCAGACCACGTGTAACAATGCCAGCCCAGGACCTCCACATTCGGCTTCTTCACCTGCGGGATCATCTGAGACCAACCAACCGGACAGCTGATGAAACCGAGGAGTACTTCAGTCTGTAATAAATAACCTTTTGTGGGGAAAAACTAATTCTGATTGTCTGGGCCTGGCTCCCCAGTGGGTGGGCCTGGCTCCGAAGTGGGTGGGCCTATACCTGCTACCACTCTGATCTGTTCCCTATATAAATTACATTTCTTGGGAACTAATACCACATATAACTTAAATTGGTACAGGACTCTCACTGACGGGTGCACAACAGACATAGCCCCCCCCCCCCCCCCCCCCCCAATTTTTTTTAATGATAGCAAATAAACATAGCCACTTACCGTGCCTTAAAATATGTTAATGAGCTAGCAATTCTTTCTCCTCCCACAATATTAATCCACAATGCACCATAATTAACAGTATGCTGCAGTAAATATATAGCAAAACAACAATACATTACATTTTTGTTGAATTGTATTGAACATAAAATCAGCAATTGCTAATAGTGAATATAAAAAAATCATATACACTATATATCCATAAGTATGTGGACACCCCTTCAAATTAGTGGATTCGCTATTTCAGCCATACCCATTGCAGACATGTGTATAACAATGAGCACACACCCATACAATCTCCATAGACAAACCTTGGCATGACCTTACTGAAGAGCCCAGTGACTTTCAACGTGTCACCATCAAAGGATGCCACCTTTCCAACAAGTCAGTTCGTCACATTTCTGCCCTGCTAGAGCTGCCCTGGTCAACTGTAAGTGCTGTCATTGTGAAGTGGAAACGTCTAGGAGCAACAACGGCTCGGTGGAAGGCCACACAAGCTCACAGAACAGGACAGCCGAGTGCTGAAGCGCGTAGCATGTAAAAATTGTCTATCCTCAATTGCAACACTTAGTACCGAGTTCCAAACTGCCTCTGGAAGTAACATCAGCACAAGAACCGTTCTTCGGGAGCTTTATGAAATGGAAACCCCGTTCTCCGGAGTGATGGATCATGCTTCCTCATCTGGCAGTCTGACGGACGAATCTGGGTTTGGCGGATGCCAGGAGTACACTATCTGCCCCAATGCACTGTAAAGTTTGGTGGAGGAGGAATAATGGTCTGGGGCTGTTTTTCATGGTTGGGACTAGGCCCCTTAGTTCCAGTGAAGGGAAATCTTAACGCTACAACATACAATGACTTTCTAGATGATTCTGTGCCTCGAACTTTTTGGCAACAGTTTAGGGAAGGCCCTTTCCTGTTTCAGCATGACAATGCCCCAGTGCACAAAGCGAGGTCCGTACAGAAATGGTTTGTTGAGATCGGTGTGGAAGAACTTGACTGGCCTGCAAAGAGCCATGACCTCAACCCCATTGAACACATTTGGGATTAATTGGAATGCCGACTGCGAGCCAGGCCTAATCGCCCAACAGCAGTGCCCAACCTCACTAATGCTCTTGTGATGAATTGAAGTCCCCGCAGCAATGTTCCAACATCTAGTGGAAAGCCTTCCCAGAAGAGTGGAGGCTGTTAAAGCAGCAAAGGGGGGACTCATTTTGGAATGAGATGTTTGACAAGCAGGTGTCCACATTTTTGTCAATGTAGTGTATATGTACATATCTACCTCAATTACCTCACAACCCTGCACATGAACTCGGTACTGGTACCCCGTGTATATAGCCAAGTTATGTGTTATTATTAAATTAAATTAAATTCTCTCTGCATTGTTGTGAAAGGCCTGTAAGTAAGCATTTCACTGTTAGTCTACAGCTGTTGTTTACGAAGCATGTGACAAATAACAGTTTAGTTTATTTGAGTAGGTCTCCAGTCATTGGATACAAATTGTGCATACCACACTTGCATTTTGTTCAACAGCATCAGTGTATTGCAACAGTCACATCACAACCACATAACCAACCGCAAAAGAAAGAAATGCGGATATAGTATCGGTCAAATGAGACGCTACCCCCACTCAGTGTGCTGTATGGAAGAAGCATTAGATGGACTGAGCTCCAAGCTATATGATCAAATATACACACTCTATCACAAGCCCAACTGACTGCCCAAGGCAATTACTTTCATTAGTTGGTGCACACACACACACACGTGCCTGCGCATGCACGCACACACACACCCACACTAACTGTAAATGCAGCAGGAAATGTATGCTATACATGTTGGCAGAGTCACAGATTAATAAATGAACAGTTAAAAAACCACAACTGCTGCGGTTCAAAACTGAACGAGAGTCCTGCCCACAACCCTCATCATCAGTCAGTCCTGTAAATACGCTCTGAGCGTGCTTCCCAAATGACACCCTAGTCCCTATTTAGTGCACTACTTTTGACCAAAGCTCTATGGATTCTGGTACAAATGTGTGCGCTACATAGGGAATAAAGTGTCATAAGGCCTCACCTAATGTAGTAGAATGCACAGAGAGGCTGTTGGGGAGAATGCAGCGGCTGCACTCCATCAGTGCATCTAATTTCAGCTGTGAATTATATTAGCACAGGAGCAGTACACTGGCTGGAGGAGGAGAGGAAAGAGGGAGGTGGAAGAGGAGAGGTGGGGATTATAGCCTTGGAGAATGGGGAAGGAGAGGGAGGTGGTGGGTGAGAAAGGGGGAATAGATGGGATGAGGGTGATCAGAGAAGTGGGGGTAATGTTCTTGGCAGCAATTCAGTTTATAAATGCGTACAGTTTACACAAACAGAGAGAGAGGGAGAGAGAGAAAGAGCAAGAGAGAGATAGAGAGAGAGAGCAAGAGGGAGTGAGAGAGCAAGAGAAAGTGAGAGGGAGGTAGAGGGTCATTCAGAGTTCAACAGTGATAGGGGTCTCAGGTATCAGTCAGGTTATAGACTGGTACTGGACCTCACGTGTAGAGGTATGAACCGGACACTATCAATTGAGCAATGACTTAAGAATCATTCAATTATAAAAAATAATGGATAGCATTATCCATTTTCACATAGTCTAAAAGTGTTATCTATATGAAGGCATAGTATGGCCTCTACCTTGGGGTCTGAACCTTTATGGCACAGTAACAAGGTTACTGGTTCAAGCAACGTTCCAAATGTTCTCCATGAATTGATACAATAGACACCACTCACCATGAATCATCAAACAGTGGATCATGTCAATTCAATTCAATTCAATTCAATTCAATTCAAGGGGCTTTATTGGCATGGGAAACATATGTTAACATTGCCAAAGCAAGTGAAGTAGATAATATACAAAAGTGAAATAAAAAATAAAAATGAACAGTAAACATTACACTCACAGAGGTTCTAAAAGAATAAAGACATTACAAATGTCATGTTATGTATATATACAGTGTAACGATGTACAAATGGTTAAAATACAAAAGGGAAAATAAATAAAGAAATGTCCCTCTGTGTAATGTTGACTGGCATTTAACAACCTTTTCCCACCAACCTCTGGACGATAAGGCCCTAAGGGCAAGGAGCAGTACATACTGTACAGCCTCACCATCTCTGACACTAAACCCATTCAGACACAACGACGGCTCTGTTTCAAAGCTCAGTCAGAGAGGTAGTGTAGTGCTAAGAGGAATTAGCTACCAATTGAGTTTCTATAGGCTAGTTCGTGAGGGACAGGAATCAGGATTTCCTCTGGAATAGGCTGTGACCCAAAGTGTTTCTAACCCAGTCAGGATATGGCCACTGACTAAAGAATCTGACTCAAGAGATCTCACAGACTGTGACAGACCATAGCCCAGTGGGACATTTTACTCACCACTATTTGATCTACATTGCATTGTATGTTAACACATACGCTAGCAAATAGACTATTTATATGACAAAGGACACATGATCTTTGAAGCAAAGTGGTCGACAGTAAAATTATGTAAGGGATTGTTTCTGTCAAGCAAAGGAACACCGGCCGTCTGAATAGCCCCTATGATACCGTCTCCTATCCCCTTCCCTCCACCGTCCTAAAACGTGTCACTCCAGATCAGCGTTCGAGCCACGACGAGAGCAGCAAGTTCGCCCGCGCTGCTCCATTCTGCTCCGTTCGTTTCCCTCTGTCTGCGGGTGGCGCTGAACCGCTGCAGCACGCATCCCGGACGTTGGGGGCTGGCATACTGCGCGCGAGAGAGAACAGACTGAGAGAAAAGGACGGGACCAGTCGAGATTGTTGCAAATCTGTTTCTCTTCCAAGCGGACGTGTTCGGTACAGAGAGAAGAGAGGACGAGAGTGAGCAAGATGAGAAAGGGAAGACTGAGTTTCAACTCGTGAAAGAAAGGGGGAAATGAGGGGGGAATACCTGTTATATCAAGGAAAGAACTTACTTTAATATTACACTCAAGCCACATCTGGAAATAGTCGTTCCTCGGACGTTCTCTGCAAGGAGCAGCTCGAGGTGAGTTTCTTGGATTTTAGGCTACTAAACTATCAGCAATGTATCCGAGTTGTGCATACGGAATGGATGCTGTTCTGCATAAAATGTTGGTTATTTCTGAAGTAGCCTAGGGCCCAGAGCACATCATGGTGAGGATTGTTTCGCTGTCATGTAGCAAACTTATTTTTAAAGCGTGAGGTGCTCGTAGTCGGGTTCTTTATAGTTTTCACCTTTTTAAAGCAGTAGCCTATATTTTAAGTTTTGATTGTTTGCGGGCCTGTTTCGTGTCATTCCAGTGACACGGTTGTGTTGTGTTGTGAACAGCAATGTTTTATGTTATTGACATTACATACAGTGGAACGGACAGGCTCCAGCTACAGTCACACATCAGGAGCTGAGCTCACATGATGCAGCCATATCTGAACAGCTGTTGTAGACAAATCATCCATACTAAAAACATGCAGGACCCGAAGCTATTTTACACTGTTTCAAATGTTACTGTCACTTTACAGTAGGTAATAATATCCATCACAATGGCTGCGTTAGGCAGCCCAATTCAGATCTTTTCTCAATAATAATTGGTCTTTTGCCCAATCAAACCAGTTATTTCGCCAATAATTGGGCAAAAGATCAGAGCTGGGCAGCATGTGTAAACACAGCCATAGCCTACTCAGTTAAGTCTGTTCTGTTTAGATCAGTGGAAAGAGTGTCTGTCTCTAAAATGATTCAAGACTTGACTGATCTATTGATCTAGTCATTGATTGGTTGATTTGACATTTCTGCTTCTTGAGATTTGATACAGTGTCTATTCAATGTCTTAATTAATTGACAAGAGTTCAAATCAAATCAAATTGTATTGGTCACATACACATGGTTAGCAGATGTTAATGTGAGTGTAGCGAAATGCTTGTGCTTCTAGTTTTAACGGTGCAGTAATATCTAACAAGTAATCTAACAATTCCCCAACAACTACCTAATACACAAATCTAAAGGGAAGAATAAGGATATGTACATATAAATATATGGATGAGCGGCATAGGCATGGTGCAATAGATGGTATAAGGTACAGTATATACATAATAGATGAGTAATGAAAGCTATATTAACATTATTAAAGTGCCATTGTTTAAAGTGACTAGTGATCCATTTATTAAAGTGGCCAGTGATATGAGTCTCTATGTAGGCAGCAGCCTCTCTGAGTTAGTGATTGCTGTTTAGCAGTCTGATGGCCTTGAGATAGAAGCTGTTTTTCAGTCTCTCGGTCCCAGCTTTGATGCACCTGTACTGATCTCGCCTTCTGGATGGTAGCGGAGTCAGCAGGCAGTGGCTCGGGTGGTTGTTGTCCTTGATGATATTTTTGGCCTTCCTGTAACATTGGGTGCTGTAGACTGCACCACCCTCTGCAGAACCTTGTGGTTGAGGGCGGTGCAGTTGCTGTACCAGGCAGTGATACAGCCCGACAGGATGATCTTGATTGTGCATCTGTCAAATTTTGTCAGGGTTTTAGGTGACAAGCCAAATTTCTTCAGCCTCCTGAGGTTGAAGAGGCGCTCTTGTGGGGCTGAGCATGCACTCTTGTGGGGCCCCAGTGTTGAGGATCAGCGAAGTGGAGATCTTGTTTCCTACCTTCACCACCTGGGGGCGGCCTGTCAGAAAGTCCACGACCCAATTGCACTGGGTGGGGTTGAGACCCAGGGCCTCCAGCTTGATGATGAGCTTGGAGGGTACTATGGTGTTGAATGCTGAGCTGTAGTCAATGAACAGCATTCTTATATAGGTATTTCTCTTGTCCAGTTATGTACAAATCTCACATATTTCTCAGCATATTTCCGGGATTCTGATGCCATTTCATCTGTCTTCACTTAGTCTCTTAGACTGCCGTGTGTCTCTGTGGAGCAGGAATGTTGGGTAATTGTAGGGCTGTCCCTGACAATTCTTTTTTTGTTGTCAACCGAAAGTCGTCTGTTCTGTTGACCAATCGATTGTTTGAAATTCTTTAACGTGTATTTTTCCATATATAGACACACCTATGTGTTTTAATAAAATCAACTATATGCTTGTCTGATGCTTTAAGCGAACTGTTTGATGAAATAAGACACAAATGACTCAAGAGGGAGTCAGATATCAGGATAACTAGAGGTAAAAACAAAAACGTATTAACCTGACCCGACCATCGTTCTCCTACTCCTGCTGGCTTTCTACTCTCCTGATTTTGCCGGTAATAGGCTACATGAGGAGTCGGCAACCTTTCTCATGTGGAATGGCAATTTATCTTCCAATTTCTACCGATCTGCGTGCCAGTTATGGTTTTCATATACACATCTTCGTATCTCAAAATCATTGTCATGTGGTTAATCAAAATTCTATCCAAATTGAAATGAAAATTATACAAACCTAAAAAGTAATTTATGTTGCCATTGCCAACTATGTAAAAATAGCG
Source organism: Salvelinus namaycush (assembly GCF_016432855.1). Classification (NCBI taxonomy): domain Eukaryota; kingdom Metazoa; phylum Chordata; class Actinopteri; order Salmoniformes; family Salmonidae; genus Salvelinus; species Salvelinus namaycush. The sequence continues at coordinate 62,689,542 of NC_052310.1, forward strand.
TACATAAAGCCAACAAATAAAAACATTGCAGGTAGAAAATATCCTGATAAAAATACATATCCTATAAATCACATTGGCTACACATGGCTTGTCAGCAACAAACTTGAAACATTGTATCAACTATCAACTTGGGTCCAGCCTAAAGCTTGCATTAGCAAACTTGCAACATTGTATAAAATATTCTGGGCCCTCAAAGTTTCCCAAGCCAGTGAGATAGGGACAGATACAGCTGTAGGCTATTTGTGCAAGGGATAAGAGCTAATCAGGTAGGCCTATTTTATGATGTTTCCACCAGATCAGAGCATGACATTTTTTTCATTCGCTTTGAGTGGTTATCGAAAGGGAGAGAGATGGAAAGATTTTTCAAATACATTGAGGAACCATTGTCATTCTCAATGGATGTAAAAACAGACTTTGTTTGCTTGCTGATTGAGGTGAAGAAAACATTACTTTGAGAAGCTCCACAGCTCATTAGTGGTGGTGCGTTAAGCCAATCAGTAATACTATCAAATCCAACATTTGCGCGCAGGCCAGGTAGTCTATAGGCCTACTTCTATGTGCAATCCGGTGCGCGTCCTTACTCAACATTGACAGTAGCACTCCAAACAAAATACGATGACTAAATTCACAAAACTCGTAAATGGAATGAAATAAACCAAAACGTGTTTCTCACAAGTGTAGCGCTCTGTAAACAAAGTGTCCACTCTGACAATGAGAACGGCAAAAGACTGGAATAATAATATTTAGAATGCATTAACAGAAATGACCACAACCAAGCAAACATTGTAGATCAGAAATTATAGGAATTAACTGTAAATGTACTACTGGTCATATATGTAGTGGGGAATAGATAGACACCAACAATCAAGGCAAACATTTCACACAATGAAGTCATAAAATAATGAATGTGCACAAATTGGCGGGAGAGAGCCCATTCTGGAGAGAGTTGTGCATTTTAGCCCCACTCCCCTTTTTCATGGACTGTGCCATTCACACGGCCTCCTCAATGGATTAGATCTCTGAGATCAGCGCGAATCAGACAGGTGTCTCGTGTGCCAAAATATATTGCTTGACTAAAAATAATCTTGGTTGACCAACAGCCTATTGACCAAACAATCGAACAGTCCACTAATTGCGGTCAGCATTAGGTAATAATGTGCTGAGCTGTGCTGTCTGTCTTTGGCTCTACACAGCTGTTTCAGTGTGGGGTTTGTCTTCCCTACCCACCCCACTGGCATCCCCTGTCTGGGAAAACACGCACGAATGCAAGCGCACATAGGCACACACACACACACACACACACACACACACACACACACACACACACACACACACACACACACACACACACACACACACACACACACACACACACACACACACACACACATATATGCAGAAATGCCTGTGCAGGCACACACACACACACACACACACACACACACACACACACACACACACACACACACACACACACACACACACACACACACACACACACACACACACACACACACTCATTCCCGCTAATACCCATATCGTCAGAGTCTTGGCAGGACATTCCCTGTCTGACTCTCATGCCATCCCCAGTTGTTTAAGGGTGTCTGACTGTCTGCTGAAGGAACAATAATGTCTAACACACAAATGGGAGGGAGGGAGAGAGAGAAAGAAAGAGAGAGAGAAAGAAGGGGGGAGAGAGAAAGAGAGAGGGCTGAGAAGGGAGAGTGAGCAGAGAGAAAGAAAGAGAGAGAAGGGGGCAGAGAGAAAGAAAGAGAGAGAGAAAGGCGGCATGGAAAGTGATAGAGGATATATCGATGAAAGCTTCTGGCAGAGAGAGTAAGTGAGAGAGAAGATGGAGAGTGAGAAAGAGAGAGAGAGAATGGGGGCGTGAGAGAGGGCAGAGATAGGGTTAAGTTGTGACACCGTAAAGAGACATCTTTGTTTTATGCTCTCAATGCCTGTTTTAATACAGTGTATGGATCAGGATCAGCTGTGAGCAGAATTGGAAATGCTGCTGCTCTGATTGGACCATAAATAATAGGGATGTAACGATTCAACGATACGCATCAGTCCCCAATTCAAATGTTTAAGATACAAGTCCATCGGTCGCGGACCCAATACCGATCCAAATGTAGCATGCATCCATCAGAAAATCGATCCAAACGTTACGAATCACCGGTTCACATTTTTGTTGTTGTTCATATTACATTATTTCTACCTTCCAAAAATACCTCTCATCTTTTGTGACAGCTGATGCGTCATATCTGCTTCAATGTCGATCTGCATGTAACTGTTGACATTCATTGATGTACAAGTAATTTTGCAATATCAATAGCCTAGTCAAACTGCGCACTGTGCCCAGCTACACACGCTGACCAACGCGAGGTATGCAGCCTGTTCCTGATCTTGTCCATCTGCACAGCACATTCAAATGCTAAAATGGCTTGCGTGATATTAGGCTTTATTAGTTTAGTGACAACCTATGTAATTTGCTAGGTTACTGTTATTCATGTGCTGTTGAAAATGGTGTTTTACCGGAATAAAATTAAGGTACCAGAGCCATAACTCAACTCCACGATTTACGATGGAGTTGAGCAACGACTATTGTTGTCACATAAAATTTAATTTTTATCAAAATCTACTGATGTAAGCAGCCAAAGAATAGCCCGCAATTACACAGAACAATGTCGTGTGTAATTGCGGGCTATTCTTTGGGTGCTGAAAACCTGAAATCCTGGAGTTGAGTTTAATCGGCTAACTGCTGAACTGAGCATACAATAGTTTTTATTTTGATTGTTCAGGTTCAACAATAGTTTGGGTAATTTTGCTTTAAACAATCAGTGTATACGGTCATTTTTAGATATACAATTGAAGTCAGAAGTTTACATACACCTTAGCCAAATACATTTAAACTCAGTTTTTCACAATTCCTGACATTTAATCCTAGTAACAATTCCCTGTTTTAATTCAGTTAGGATCACCACTTTATTTTAAGAATGTGAAATGTCAGAATAATAGTAGAGAGAATGATTTATTTCAGCTTTTATTTCTTTCATCACATTCTCAGTGTGTCAGAAGTTTACATACACTCAATTAGTATTTGATAAAATTGCTGTCACGTTCCTGACCTGTTTTCTGTTAGTTTTTGTATGTGTTAGTTGGTCAGGACGTGAGTTTGGGTGGGCAGTCTATGTTTTCTGTTTCTATGTTGGTTAATGGGTACCTAATATGGTTCTCAATTAGAGGCAGGTGGTTTTCATCTCCTCTGATTGAGAATCATATTAAGGTAGGTGGTGTCACATTGTTTGTTTGTGGGTGGTTGTCTTCCGTGTCTGTGTTTGTTTGCACCATACGGGACTGTTTCGTTCGTTCATCGTTTTATGTAGTCATTTTTCCTGTTCGTGCGTTCTTCGTGTTATATGTAAGTTCGTATGTTCAGGTTTGTCTACATTCGTTTTGTTATTTTGTAAGTATTCAAGTGAAGTTCGTGTTTTTCGTCTACACTTAAATAAATTCATTATGTCTAAATACAACGCTGCAGTTTGGTTCAATCCCTGCTCCTCCTCTTCGGATGAAGAGGAGGAAGAACGCCGTTACAGAACCACCCACCGATCCAGAACCAAGCAGCGTGAGTTCGAGCAGTGGACATGGGAGGACGTGTTAAATGGAAAAGGTTGCTACACATGGGAGGAGATCCGAGCTGGAAGAGATCGCCTTCCATGGGAACAGCTGGAGGCGATTAGGAGAGCGGAGGCAACGGGAGAGAGAGACCGGATTTATGAAGGTACGCGGCTAGCACGGAAGCCCGTGAAGAAACCCCAAAAATTTCTTGGGGGGGGGGCTAAGAGGTAGTGGGCCAAGGGCAGGTAGGAGACCTGCGCCCACTTCCCAGGCTAACCGTGGAGAGCGGGAGTACGGGCGAACACCGTGTTACGCAGTAGAGCGCACGGTGTCTCCTGTACGTGTTCATAGCCCGGTGCGGGTTATTCCACCTCCCCGCACTGGTAGGGCTAGATTGGGCATTGAGCCAGGTGCCATGATGCCGGCTCAACGCGTCTGGTCTCCAGTGCGTCTCCTCGGGCCGGCATACATGGCACCAGCCTTACGCATGGTGTCCCCGGTTCGCCTACATAGCCCGGTGCGGGTTATTCCACCTCCCCGCACTGGTCGGGCGACGGGGAGCATTCAACCAGGTAAGGTTGGGCAGGCTCGGTGTTCAAGGGAACCAGTACGCCTGCACGGTCCGGTATTTCCGGCGCCACCTCCCCGCCCCAGTCCAGTTCCACCAGTGCCTACACCACGTAACAGGCTTCCAGTGTGTCTCCAGAGCCCTGTTCCTCCTCCACGCACTCGTCCTATGGTGCGTGTCTCCAGCCCGGTACCACCAATTCCGGCACCACGCACCAAGCCTCCTGTGCGTCTCCAGAGTCCTGTGCATCCTGTTGCTGCTCCCCGCACTAGCCCTGAGATGCGTGTCCCCAGCCCGGTACCACCAGTTCCGGCACCACGCACTAAGCCACCTGTGCGTCTCCAGAGCCCTGTACACCCTGTTCCTTCTCCCCGTACTCGTCCTGATGTGCGTGCCCTCAGCCCGGTGCCACCAGTGCCGGTACCACGCACCAGGCAAATAGTACGCTTTGAGAGTCCAGTGTGCCCTGTCCCTGCTCCCCGCACTAGCATGAAGGTGCGTGTCCTTAGCCCGGTGCCTCCAGTTCCGGCACCACGCACCAGGCCTACAGTGCGCCTCATCCGGCCAGAGCCATCCGTCTCCCTAGCGTCATCTGAGCCATCCGTCTCCCCAGCGCTATCTGAGCCATCCGTCTGCCCAGTGCCGTCTGAGCCATCCGTCTGCCCAGTGCCGTCTGAGCCATCCGTCTGTCCCGAGCCATTAGAGCCGCCCGTCTGTCCCGAGCCGTCAGAGCCGTTAGTCAGTCAGGAGCCGCTAGAGCCATTCGTCAGTCAGGATCTGCCAGAGCCGCCAACCAGACAGGATCTGCCAGAGCCGCCAACCAGACAGGATCTGCCAGGGCCGCCAACCAGACAGGATCTGCCAGAGCCGCCAACCAGACAGGATCTGCCAGAGCCGCCAACCAGACAGGATCTGCCAGAGCCGTCAGCGAGCCATGAGCGTCCAGAGCCGTCAGCCAGCCATGAGCGTCCAGAGCCGTCAGCCAGCCATGAGCGTCCAGAGCCGTCAGCCAGCCATGAGCGTCCAGAGCCGTCAGCCAGCCATGAGCGTCCAGAGCCGTCAGCCAGCCATGAGCGTCCAGAGCCGTCAGCTAGTCATGAGCGTCCAGAGCTGCCATGTATCCAGAACTGCCACTCAGTCCAGAGCTGTCTCTCTGTCCGGAGCTGCCCTTCAGTCCGGAGTTGCCCCTCTATCCTGAGCTACCTCTCTATCCTGAGCTACCTCTCTATCTTGAGCTACCTCTCTATCCTGACCTACCTCTCTGTCCTGAGCTACCTTGTCCCGGAGCTGTCCCTTATTTTTGTGTTGCCTCTTATATTAGGTGGGTGGAATAGGAGGGTGGTCATTCTGAGGGGGAGAAGTAAGCTGGGATTGACTATGGTGGGGTGGGGACCTCGCCCAGAGCCTGAGCCACCACCGTGGTCAGATGCCCACCCTGACCCTCCCCTAGACTTTGTGCTGGTGCGCCCGGAGTTCGCACCTTAAGGGGGGGGGTTATGTCACGTTCCTGACCTGTTTTCTGTTAGTTTTTGTATGTGTTAGTTGGTCAGGACGTGAGTTTGGGTGGGCAGTCTATGTTTTCTGTTTCTATGTTGGTTAATGGGTACCTAATATGGTTCTCAATTAGAGGCAGGTGGTTTTCATCTCCTCTGATTGAGAATCATATTAAGGTAGGTGGTGTCACATTGTTTGTTTGTGGGTGGTTGTCTTCCGTGTCTGTGTTTGTTTGCACCATACGGGACTGTTTCGTTCGTTCATCGTTTTATGTAGTCATTTTTCCTGTTCGTGCGTTCTTCGTTTTATATGTAAGTTCGTATGTTCAGGTTTGTCTACATTCGTTTTGTTATTTTGTAAGTATTCAAGTGAAGTTCGTGTTTTTCGTCTACACTTAAATAAATTCATTATGTCTAAATACAACGCTGCAGTTTGGTTCAATCCCTGCTCCTCCTCTTCGGATGAAGAGGAGGAGGAACGCCGTTACAATTGCCTTTAAATTGTTTAACTTGGGTCAAACGTTTCAGGTAGCCTTCCACAAGCTTCCCACAATAAGTTGGGGGAATTTTGGCCCATTCCTTCTGACAGAGCTGGTGTAACTGAGTCAGGTTTGTAGGCCTCCTTGCTCCCACACGCTTTTTCAGTTCTGCCCACAAATTTTCTGTGGAATTGAGGTCAGGGCTTTGTGATGGTCACTCCAATACCTTGACTTTGTTGTCCTTTTTGCCACAACTTTGGAACTATGCTTGGGGTCATTGTCCATTTGGAAGACCCATTTGCGACCAAGCTTTAACTTCCTGACTGATGTCTTGAGATGTTGCTTCAATATATCCACATACATTTTCCTCCTCATGATGCCATATATTTTGTGAAGTGCAGCAGTTCCTCCTGCAGCAAAGCACCCCCACAACATGATGCTGCCACCTCCGTGCTTCACGTTTGGGATGGTGTTCTTCGGCTTGCAAGCCTCCCCCTTTTCCCCCCTAACATTATGATGGTCATTATGGACAGACAGTTATATTTTTGTTTCATCAGACCAGAGGACATTTCTCCAAAAAGTACGATATTTTTCCCATGTGCAGTTGCAAACTGTAGTCTGGCTTTTTTATGGCGGTTTTGGAGCAGTGGCTTCTTCCTTGCCGAGCAGCCTTTCAGGTTATGTCGATATAGGATTCGTTTTTACTGTGGATATAGATACTTTTGTACCTGTTTCCTTCAGCATCTTCACAGGGTCATTTGCTGTTTTTTTAGGATTGATTTGCACTTTTCGCACCAAAGTACGTTCATCTCTAGGAGACAGAACGCGTCTCCTTCTTGATCGGTATGACGGCTGCGTGGTCCCATGGTGTTTATACTTGTGTACTATTGTTTGTACAGATGAATGTGGTACCTTCAGGAGTTTGGAAATTGCTCCCAAGGATGAACCAGACTTGTGGGGGTCTACAATTTATTTTCTGAGGTCTTGGCTGATTTCTTTTGATTTTCCCATGATGTCAAGCAAAGAGACACTGAGTTTGAAGGGAGTCCTTGAAATACATCCACAGGCACACCTCCAATTGACTCAATTGATGTCAATTAGCCTGTCAGAAGCTTCTAAAGCCATGGAATTTTCCAAGCTGTTTAAAGGCACAGTCAACTTAGTGTATGTAAACTTCTGACCCACTGGAATTGTGATACAGTGAATTATAAGTGAAATAATCTGTCTGTAAACAATTGTTGGAAAAATTACTTGTGTCATGCACAAAGTAGATGTCCTAACCGACTTACCAAAACTATAGTTTGTTAACAAGACATTTTGGAGTGGTTGAAAAACAAGTTTTAATGACTCCAACGTAAGTGTATGTAAACTTCCAACTTCAACTGTACATGGTAAAGTTGAGAATTTCATAACGAGGACAGAAATCACTTTGCAAGGTGCACTTAGTGGCCAAAGGGAGAGGAGAAGAGAAGATCACTCCGTAAACACTTCCAAACAATTTTCAGATGATGGTGAAATCCAAAGCTGTGCTATATATTCATTGGCTATGTCATAGCTTATTTGTAAATTATAAATATTGATACATTACTAGCTCAAACACTTAATTTGCAATACTGACAAGTTCATTAGTGGGTGATGGTGATTTCAGAACCAAATTGGTGTCACACCCTGGCCTTTGTTATATTGATTTTCTTTATTAGTTTAGTTAGGTCAGGGTATGACATGGGTGATGTTTGTGTGTTTTGTCTAGTTTAGGGTGTGTGTATTGTTTAGGGGGTTTTGTAGAATGTATGGGGTTGTGTTCAGTGTAGGTGTTTAGGAAAGTCTATGGTTGCCTGGTTTGGTTCTCAATCAGAGACAGCTGTTTATTGTTGTCTCTGATTGGGAGCCATATTTAAGGCAGCCATAGGCTTTAGGTGTTTGTGGGTAATTGTCTATGTTCTATGTTGCATGTGTGCACTTAGTTCGTTTTAGCTTCACGATCGTTTGTTTTTTTTGTTCGTTTAGTAAGTGTTTGTTTTTCTTCATTAAAAGAAGATGTCTTTTTTCCACGCTGCGCCTTGGTCCACTCATTCGTCTCATAACGATCGTGACAGACAGAATTACCCACCACAAAAGGACCAAGCAGCGTGTAAAGCAGCAGCAGGAGCTATATACACAGGATTCTTGGACTTGGGAGGAGATACTGGATGGTAAGGGACCTTGGGCACAACCGGGAGAATATCGCCTCCCTCATGAAGAGCTGGAGGCAGCTAAAGCCGAGAGGAGGCGATATGAGGAGGCAGCACGGAAGCAAGGCTGGAAGCCCGTGAGTAAAACCCAAGAATTTCTTGGGGGGGGCTACAAGGGAGTGTGGCGAAGTCAGGTAGGAGACCTGCGCCAACTCCCTATGCTTACCGTGGAGTGCGAGAGTACGGGCAGACACCGTGTTATGCGGTAGAGCGCATGGTGTCTCCTGTACGTTTGCATAGCCCGGTGCGGGTTATTCCACCTCCCCGCACTGGCAGGGCTAGATTGAGTATTGAGCCAGGTGCCATGAAGCCGGCTCAACGCGTCTGGTCTCCAGTGCGTCTCCTCGGGCCGGCATACATGGCACCAGCCTTACGCATGGTGTCCCCGGTTCGCCTACACAGCCCAGTGCGGGCTATTCCACTTCCCCGCATTGGTCGGGCGACGGGGAGCATACAACCAGGTAAGGTTGGGCAGGCTCAGTGCTCAAGGGAGCCAGTACGCCTGCATGGTCCGGTATATCCGGCGCCACCTCCCCGCCCCAGCCCAGTACCACCAGTGCCAACACCACGCACCAGGCTTCCAGTGTGTCTCCAGAGCCCTGTTCCTCCTCCACGCACTCGCCCTATGGTGCGTGTCTCCAGCCCGGTACCACCAGTTCCGGCACCACGCACCAAGCCTCCTGTGCGCCTTCAGAGTCCTGTGCGTCCTGTTGCTGCTCCCCGCACTAGCCTTGAGGTGCGTGTCCTCAGCCCGGTACCTCCAGTTCCGGTACCACGCACCAGGCCTACTGTGCGCCTCAGCCGGCCAGAGTCTGCCGTCTGCCCAGTGCCGCCTGCACTGTCCGTCTGCCCAGAGCCGTCAGAGCTGCCCGTCTGCCCAGAGCCGTCAGAGCTGCCCGTCTGCCCAGAGCTGTCAGAGCTGCCCGTCTGCCCAGAGCCGTCAGAGCTGCCCGTCTGTCCCGAGCCGTCAGAGCTGCCCGTCTGTCCCGAGCCGTCAGAGCTGCCCGTCTGTCCCGAGCCGTCAGAGCTGCCCGTCTGTCCCGAGCCGTCAGAGCTGCCCGTCTGTCCCGAGCCGCTGTCCGCCAGACAGGATCAGCCAGAGCCGTCCGCCAGACAGGATCAGCCAGAGCCGTCCGCCAGACAGGATCAGCCAGAGCCGTCCGCCAGACAGGATCAGCCAGAGCCGTCCGCCAGACAGGATCAGCCAGAGCCGTCCGCCAGACAGGATCAGCCAGCCATGACCAGCCAGAGCCGTCAGCCAGCCATGACCAGACAGAGCCGTCAGCCAGCCATGACCAGCCAGAGCCGTCAGCCAGCCATGACCAGCCAGAGCCGCCAGCCAGCCAGGATCCGCCAGAGCCGCCAGCCAGCCAGGATCCGCCAGAGCCGCCAACCAGCCAGGATCCGCCAGAGCCGCCAGCCAGCCAGGATCCGCCAGAGCCGCCAGCCAGCCAGGATCCGCCAGAGCCGCCAGCCAGCCAGGATCCGCCAGAGCCGTCAGCCAGCCAGGATCCGCCAGAGCCGTCAGTCAGTCCGGAGCTGCCCCTCAGTCCGGAGCTGCCCCTCAGTCCGGAGCTGCCCTCAGTCCAGTGGCGCCCTCTGGGATGGTATTCAGTCCGGGACTCGCCGTTCCAGAGGCGCCACCAAAGCGGGTAGTGACTATGGTGGAGGGGGGTCCACGTCCCGCACCCGAGCCGCCGCCATAGGAAGGCCCACCCGGACCCTCCCCTTCTGTGTCAGGTTTTGCGGCCGGAGTCCGCACCTTTGGGGGGGGGGGTACTGTCACACCCTGGCCTTTGTTATATTGATTTTCTTTATTAGTTTAGTTAGGTCAGGGTATGACATGGGTGATGTTTGTGTGTTTTGTCTAGTTTAGGGTGTGTGTATTGTTTAGGGGGTTTTGTAGAATGTATGGGGTTGTGTTCAGTGTAGGTGTTTAGGAAAGTCTATGGTTGCCTGGTTTGGTTCTCAATCAGAGACAGCTGTTTATTGTTGTCTCTGATTGGGAGCCATATTTAAGGCAGCCATAGGCTTTAGGTGTTTGTGGGTAATTGTCTATGTTCTATGTTGCATGTGTGCACTTAGTTCGTTTTAGCTTCACGATCGTTTGTTTTTTTGTTCGTTTAGTAAGTGTTTGTTTTTCTTCATTAAAAGAAGATGTCTTTTTTCCACGCTGCGCCTTGGTCCACTCATTCGTCTCATAACGATCGTGACAATTGGGGGGGCTGTCACGAATCCCACCGAAGGCGGTTCCTCTTCCTGTTCGGGCGGTGCTCGGCGGTCGTCGTCACCGGTCTACTAGCTGCCACCGATCCCTTTTTCCCTGTTCGGTTGGTTGAGTCTTATTGTTTTCACCTGTTCCTTGTTAGGTTGTAATTAGGGCTATTTAAGCTGGCATGCCCGCTTGCTATTGTGCGGGCTTGTTTCTTCTGTTAGGTTGTGGTGGATTGTATTTTGTTGTATTTACGCCGTACTGTCGTGGGTCCTGGTTTGGGCCGATCGGGGTTTTATGCGCCTAGTGTGTTGGCGTGACTGTGTCAGTACCAGTATTAAATACGTTTGTCCTAACCTTCTGCTCTCTGCGCCTGATTCCTGCACCCTCGCGTTACAGAAGCCCGCACCACAATGGAGTCAGCAGGAGCAGCGGCCACCCCTCTTCCATCTATGGAGGAGCGAGTCCTCCATCATACAACCATCCTCCATCGTATTGGGTCTGCGATGGACCAGATGATGGAGCGAATGGAGCGATGGGAGAGGAGTGGTCTCCCTACCTCCCCCTCAGTTCTGCCTTCGACGACTCAACCCATTCCTCCGGCGGCGTCCGGCTATAGCGCAATTCGTCTCGCACCCCCGAGGGAGTACGATGGAGCAGCTGCTGGGTCCCAGGGCTTTTTGCTCCAGCTCGAGCTATGCCTGGCTACCGTTCGTCCGGCCCCCTCGGGTGAAGAGAGTGTGAGTGTCCTCGTCTCCTGCCTGACGGGTAGGGCCCTGGAGTGGGCCAACGCAGTTTGGAATGGCCCAGACTCCGCTCGGGACCACTACCCAGAGTTCACCCGCCGTTTCCTGGCCGTGTTCGACCACCCTCCTGAGGGCCGAGCGGCGGGTGAACGGCTGTTCCACCTTAGGCAGGAGAGGAGGAGGGCGCAGGACTTCGCGCTGGAGTTCCAGACATTGGCTGCTGGCACGGGGTGGAATGACAGGGCCCTGATGGACCACAACCGGTGCAGCCTCCGGGAGGAGTTCCGCAGGGAGCTAGCTTGTCGGGACACCACTCTCTCTCTCTCGGTGAACTTATAGACATGTCTATTCGGCTGGACAACCTGCTAGCTGCCCGCGGGCGTTCAGAAAGGGCCCTGTCAGTTCCATCTCCTGGACTTCCCGCTCCCATTCCGATGGAGTTAGGGGGGGCTGCAGCGAGGGGGACCGGAGGAGGAGGCTCCTCCTGTACCAGCTGTGGTCGGAGAGGGCACACTTCCGACCGGTGCTGGAGGAGCTCGTCTGGGAGTCGAGAGGGCAGGCAGAACACTTCTCGGTCACCCCAGGTGAGTCAGCACCAAACTCACCCAGAGCTCCCTGTTGGTCACATGTTTTTATAAATGTATTTTTCTGAGTTTTCTCCCTCTCTCCAGCATAAGGCGCTAGTCGATTCAGGCGCAGCTGGGAACTTTATGGATCGCGGACTCGTCCATAGGTTGGGGGTTCCGCTGGTACCGATAGATCCTCCCTTTCCCGTGCACTCCTTAGATAGCCGACCGTTAGGGTCAGGGCTGGTCAGGGAGGCCACGGTTCCACTGGACATGGTAACGCAGGGGGATCATAGGGAGCGGATTCGTCTCTTCCTTATCGATTCACCTGCGTTTCCGGTGGTGCTGGGGGTTCCCTGGCTGGCAAATCACAATCCCAGTATTTCATGGAAACAGGGGGCTCTCCAGGGGTGGTCAGAGGAGTGTTCAGGTAGGTGTGTAGGAGTTTCCATCGGTGCTACGTCGGTGGAGAGTCCAGACCAGGTTTCCAATGTGCGCATTCCCTCAGAATATGCCGATTTGGCTATCACCTTCTGTAAGAAGAGGGCGACTAAATTACCACCTCATCGACGAGGGGATTGCGTGATAAACCTCCAGGAAAACGCTGCACTTCCCAGGAGTCACGCATTGTCACAGGAGGAGATACTGGCTATGGAGACATATGTCACGGAATCTCTGAGACAGGGGTACATTCGGCCCTCCATGTCACCCGTCTCCTCGAGTTTCTTTTTTGTGAAGAAAAAGGAGGGAGGTCTGTGTCCGTGCATTGATTATCGCTACGGCGGTGGAATCATTTCACGGAGCGCGTTTCTTCACGAAACTGGACCTCAGGAGCGCGTATAATCTGGTGCGTATTCGGGGGGGAGATGAGTGGTAAACCGCGTTTAGTACCACATCGGGCCACTATGAGTACCTTGTCATGCCGTATGGGTTAAAGAATGCTCCAGCTGTCTTTCAATCCTTTGTAGACGAGATTCTCAGGGACCTGCACGGGCAGGGTGTGGTGGTGTGTATTGATGATATCCTGATCTATTCCACTACACGCGCTGCGCATGTGTCCCTGGTGCGCAAGGTACTTGGGCGACTGCTGGAGCATGACCTGTACGTTAAGGCTGAGAAATGTGTGTTCTCCAAACGAGCTGTCTCCTTCCTGGGTTATCGCATTTCCACCTCGGGGGTGGTGATGGAGTGTGACCGTGTTAAGGCCGTGCGTAATTGGCCGACTCCGACCACGGTAAAGGAGGTGCAGCGGTTTTTAGGGTTTGCCAATTACTACCGGAGGTTTATCCGGGTTTTGGCCAGGTGGCCAAAACCTCACTGCTGAAGGGGGGGCCGGCGCGCTTACAGTGGTCGGCAGCAGCAGACAGAGCTTTCAAGCGGTTGAAGGCGCTGTTTGTTGACGCTCCTGTGTTGGCGCAACCGGACCCCGCTTTAGCGTTCATAGTGGAGGTGGACGCGTCCGAGGCTGGGGTTGGAGCCGTGCTATCACAGCGCTCGGGTACGCCACCAAAGCTCCGACCCTGCGCTTTCTTTTCGAAGAAGCTCGAGAGAGAGAGAGAGAGAGAGAGAGAGAGAGAGAGAGAGAGAGAGAGAGAGAGAGAGAGAGAGAGAGAGAGAGAGAGCGAGAGAGAGAATTACTGCACCTGTGTGATGCACATTTAAAAATGCATTTGCAGCCATCTGGCGTTTAAATGAAGATAAAGTAGCCTACAGTAATTTATACAGCGATGATGGTGAGTGCTAGAAGCTATACAGATGGTAAAGCTGAGTAACTATATAATATGACTCATTGGGTCAGGAAAGTACTCTCACAGGTTACATTAATTCAGGTAAATGTACAAGCAGTAGGTGAACATAAGCCAAATGCTAACTTCTGTCATCATTCCCTTAACATTTTCCATTCCCAATCATTTGCTTTTGTAATGATGTAAAATCTGATAACATTTTGCTGGGTTCTGACATAATACCCTAGGGGTCTGCGGAGGTACTGCAGGGGATGCATGTTTTTTTGTTTATTTTTGTAGAAAAATATATCTGTTTTCTGTTTTCTGACTCTGGGAAAGTAATTAAATGGCTTCATTGCCAAAATCTCAGACTATCCTTTTAATAACAGGCTCCTGAGTGGCACAGCGGTCTTAGGCACTGCACCTCAGTGTAAGAGCAGTCACTGGTTCAAATCCAGGCTCCATCACAGCTGGCTGTGATTGGGAGACCCATAGGTATTTTATTCGGTATCTCTTGATTTCCATGTGCTGTATATTTTTTTATCTGTGCTATGATCTCTTACATAGATTCTGAACCTTTATAATGGCAAATTATCAACAGATTGTGATAAATATCTTATTATGGCTTTCCAGGTCTCCAAACAGTGCTATTTGTGGGTTAATTTTAGAACAATGTTATGACTTTTTAGCCACTCTTGAACCACTCCAGATAGCGTTTCTTAGCAGATTCGTCTGAGGAGAGTCTTATAACATCTCAACTTGTTTACAAATGCTTTGTTCTACTACTGTCAAAAAACGGTTTTGTGTGTGTGTGTGTGTGTGTGTGTGTGTGTGTGTGTGTGTGTGTGTGTGTGTGTGTGTGTGTGTGTGTGTGTGTGTGTGTGTGTGTGTGTGTGTGTGTGTGTGTGTGTGTGTGTATAAATCTGACTGCCTGTCTCCTCTCCCGCTCTGTGCTGAGGTTGTGCCCTTTGAGAACATTCTGACAGCACCCTTCAGACTGACAGGGACACACAAACATACACACAGATCTCTCTACCCCCTGTTAGGAGCAGTAATCGTTGGGTACCTGACTAGAGACATGACCTCTGTTTTTCTCTGTTATTCGGAAGGTAAATACTACTGTAGCTCTGGAGAATAATGAAGGGAGTCAAAGACAAGTTCACTAAATACCACGGATGTATCCCGGTACTCTTAAGCGGCTTCCTTTTCTTGTGTCCTTCCCTTCATCTATACTGAGATACAGTAGTTTAAGATGAAGAAGATTGCCTTGCAGAATATAGCAGAAGAGTGTCTTAATGTCAGTGGGTTGAAACTCAATCAATAGCACAGATGGTGCTGTAAATGTATTTGTAAGAGGACCGAGAATCAATGCTGTGTGTAATGACCAGAAGAATAGGCTTGTATACAGTATGATGGAATTAAGTAGATCACATTAGGCTCCTGAGTGCTGACATTTGCCAACAACTCCATATAGCTATCAATCAATATAATTGAATTTCTACAACATTATAAGAATATTACAAATATATTTTTTTCATAAAGTGCTGAACTGTAACCCAGGCCTACACACCAAAGAGCAAGCCTAAAGCAACAGTGGAAAGGACCAACTCCTTGACTGGGTAGGAGGAAACCTTGAGAGGAACCAGACTGCATGGGTGGGAGGAAACTTTCAAATGAACCAGACTGCATGGGTAGGAATACATCTTGAGAGGAACCAGACTACATGGGTAGGAGGAAACCTTGAGAGGAACCAGACTGCATGGGTGGGAGGAAATCTTGAGAGGAACCAGACTGCATGGGTGGGAGGAAACCTTCAAATGAACCAGACTGCATGGGTAGGAATACATCTTGAGAGGAACCAGACTACATGGGTAGGAGGAAACCTTGAGAGGAACCAGACTGCATGGATGGGAGGAAATCTTGAGAGGAACCAGACTGCATGGGTGGGAGGAAACCTTCAAATGAACCAGACTGCATGGGTAGGAATACATCTTGAGAGGAACCAGACTACATGGGTAGGAGGAAACCTTGAGAGGAACCAGACTGCATGGGTAGGAATACATCTTGTGAGGAACTAGACTACATGGGTAGGAGGAAACCTTCAAATGAACCAGACTGCATGGGTAGGAATACATCTTGAGATGAACCAGACTACATGGGTAGGAGGAAACCTTGAGAGGAACCAGACTACATGGGTAGGAATACATCTTGAGAGGAACCAGACTACATGGGTAGGAGGGAAACCTTGAGAGGAACCAGACTACATGGGTAGGAATACATCTTGAGAGGAACCAGACTACATGGTTAGGGGGAAACCTTGAGAGGAACAAGACTACATAGGTGGGTGGAAACCTTGAGAGGAACCATGCTGCATGTGGTTGGAAGAAGAACCAGACTGCATAGGTAGGAAGAAACCTTGAGAGGAACAAGACTACATGGGTAGGGAGAAACTTTAAGAGGAACCAGACTGCATAGGTAGGAATAAATATTGAGAGGAACCAGACTACATGGGTAGGAATACATCTTGAGAGGAACCAGACTACATGGGTAGGAGGAAACCTTGAGAGGAACCAGACTACATGGGTAGGAATACATATTGAGAGGAACCAGACTACATGGTTAGGGGGAAACCTTGAGAGGAACAAGACTACATAGGTGGGTGGAAACCTTGAGAGGAACCATGCTGCATGTGGTTGGAAGAAGAACCAGACTGCATAGGTAGGAAGAAACCTTGAGAGGAACAAGACTACATGGGTAGGGAGAAACTTTAAGAGGAACCAAACTGCATGGGTAGGAGGAAACCTTCAGAGGAACCAGACTACATGGGTAGGAATCAGACTGCAGAGAGGAACCAGCCAATCTGGGCCCCACTCCAGCCATTTTCCCAGAGGGACTAAAGTGGTCTAATATGTCACTGAGTGTCACTTGACTTGTGTCAGGGGCCTAAAGGATGAGGATTAAGTTAGCGCTGAAACACACACACACACACACACACACATTTTAAAATCTTGATTTGAATCCACAAATCACATTACAGTCGAGAAGGATTCAAACATTTCAAAGGACACAGATATCTGGACACTTATGGAAACAGATAGCACCGTCTTCTCCACACAGCAAGGCTGCCCATGACCGCTGACACAGAGCAGTACCTCACTAGCTGCTTTGCCTTTGTCTTATGCATGCCTACAATCTGAAGGCCATGTACTGTGAGCCTACTGTATAGTGAGCATTTCTCATTTGCCAAGATAATCCATCCACCTGACAGGTGTGGCATATCAAGAAGCTTATTAAACGGCATGATCATTACACAGGTGCACCTTGTGCTTGGGACAATAAAAGGCCACTCTAAAATGTGCGGTTTTGTAACACAACACAATGCCACAGACGTCTCATGTTTTGAAGGAGTGTGCAATTGGCATGCTGACTGCAGGAATGTCCACCAGATCATTGAATGTTCATTTCTCTACCATAAGCCGCCTCCAATGTCATTTTTGAGAATTTGACAGTATGTCCAACCGCCCACAGAACCGCACACCAGGTGTAACCACGCCAGCCCAGGACCTCCAGGACCTCGCTTCTTCATCTGCAGGATCGTCTGAGGGGTTGCTGCGGAGTATTTCTGTTTGTAATGAAGCCCTATTGGTATTTCAGGAACTTGTCAGCAAAGGTCTGCTCCATGTAAGAGTCAAAAGAGCAACCTACTTCCAAAATGAGCCACTCCCTCTGGCCTCCCCCCACAACAACCAAAAACACACACATGCACTTATGCACGCACAAACACACACACACATGCACGCACGCACGCACGCACGCATGCACACACACACACAATAACACACCATGCTTTGTTTGATTCTAGAAACATTGTAGCAAGCAAACATAAAAAGTGTAACTGCAGTAACAACAGTAACAGTTTGTCAATACAAGTGCCAAAGGTATTGATGAAGCAGTTTGTTGATTGGCCCTATTGATGAAATGATTAGGTTGGCTGAGTGAAGAAGAACAGCAGTTATTGATCTAACCAAGCCTGTCATCATTGTCCTTAGGCCTGATAGATACTACAACTACACCAGTGGAGGCTGCTGAGGAGAGGACGGCTCATAATAATGTCTCGAACGCATGGAAACCATGTGTTTGATGTATTTGATACCATTCCACTAATTCCGTTCCAGCCATTACCATGAGCCCGTCCTCCCCAATTAAGGTGCCACCGACCTCCTGTGAACTACACCATGTCACTCTATAGATGGAGACTGGGATGGTGACTTCTCATGTCTGTTTCACTTTAAGACTATTGGCCTGATTCAGAGCTGACCGCCTTTGCTTGTAATTGATATCCCCCTCTCTGTCGAGTTCCATACCGTGCACTCTTAGATATATTTTGTCTTAGGTTGTCCCTAAGTGTCCCGCAAAGTGTCCCTAGGAGTACACTTTGAAAAAACATGTTTGTTTCCAGGTAGAACCCTTTTGGGTTCCATGTCAAAACCCTTTCCACAGTGGGTTTTTACATGGAACCAAAAAGGGTTCTCCTATGGGGACAGCCCCAAAAAACATTTGGAACCCTTTTTTCGAGGAGTGTACACTTGTCTCATTTTTAACTAGGCAAGTCAGTTACGAACAAATTCATATTTTCATTGACGGCCTAGGATCACTGGGTTAAGTGCCTTGTTCAAGGGGCAGAACAACAGATTTCTTCCTTATCAGCTCGGGGATTCGATCTTGCAACATTTCGGTTACAAGTCCAATGCTCTAACCGCTAGGCTACCTGCTGCCCCATGAGTGGTACCTGCCGCCTCTATTGAATGATAACCCCAACCAAGGCATGCCTTTGTGTGTGTGTGTTTGTGTGTGTGCGCATGTGTGTGCCTGTGTGATCGTGGGTCTGTGGAATTGAGCCCACTTTGCTGTAATTGTTGACAGATGTTATTCCTCACTAGGCCTCTCTTGTCATTCCTCCTTCTGTCCTCTTTCTCTGTTTCTCTCTCTCTCACACTCTCACACACAAACACACAATAAATGCACACACACACACACGCACACACACATGGTTTGGCTGTCTGTATATGTTGCCATCGCCACGGTAACATGTTTTCCTATTTCTGGGAAATGTCCGACATCATTCAGAATCCTGTCCTTCCCATCGCCTGTTCCAGAAGCCATCCTGACATTGACAGCAGATTTATAACACGGACCTCTCTTTGAAAAACAAATGGTATGTGTGGTGTGTGTGTATACATGCGTACATGGTTTATGACCATCTTCGGTCTGTCTGAAACTAAGAGTTTACAACTTAATTTGTCTGTCAGTGTAATCTGAAGCTTGTATTAACATGGTACAGAACAGAACAGAACAGAAAAGAACACTGAGGAATGAAAAGACTCCATCAGCACTGTAGCCTCCAGTGTTGGCCCAGTCAGACGGTGAACAGTACCAGTGAATAGTTGTTTCCTTTGTGTTCCAGTCCTCCTGGCTGTCTGCTGTGTGTTCTCTCTATGAAGGGATTGGTTCTGGGAGATTTAGCTCCTCTGCTGAGAGAGAGAATCCAGTCTGCCAGGAGAGGAGGAGAAGGGAACGGGGGAGGTGGGGGGAATGAGAGAGAGAGAGTGAGGGTTCTAGCTAGTAGCTACCGCCAGAACCGAGAGAGGACATGGAGGGATGAGGGAGAGATAATGTGGAGAAAACAGAGAGAGAGAGAGAGAGAGAGAGATTTGAGTCGGAGAAAAGAGAGAGGGAGAGATTTGAGAAGGAGAAAAGAGAGAGAGAGAGAGATTTGAGGAGAGAGAGATTTGAGAAGGACAGAGAGAAGAGAATTAGACAGGGAGGGAGACAGAGAGAAAGATTTGCGAAGGAGAGAGGGACTCTGGAGGAATGAAAGAGACAGTCAGAGGACTCATCTTGTGACCCATCAGCAGAAACATGAAATCAAGGCCTGTGTGAGGTCATTGTGTGTGTATGTGCGTGTGTGTGTGTGTATTTGCACACTATGAGGTCATCGAGTACTATATATTGAACACTGGGTCTAGTATCACAGAACCTTTGTGCCTTGTGGTTTGTAATGTTACACAGATATACTATCATCTATTTAGATCGAATCAGATAGACAGACTTATTCCTTATGTTCCAAACAATAAGCAACTCAAACTCTTCTCTCTTTTTGTTCTGAGAGTTCTCAAGTCTCTCACTCAAGGTCAGGTTCATAAGCTGTATTATATTTAGGATTTACAGTCAAACAGACATCTTTCTTTGGATTCATTTACTATGGCTCAACTCCATGCACAAAGCATGTAAAAGTATCACAAAATGTTCACGGATCTTAAAAATGTTGTCCTCTGACCCCAAAAAACTGATTGAGGATCCTCACACATTCGCCATCCTACCCCCGGCCCTTCCTGTTGTTGGGTTCTGGTTGAGTACCCCTGGCCATGGTGTCACCCCCAGACAGGGACCACAGTAAATTAGGTTAAAGGGCACTGGAGCATCCTGTCTGTGTCGGGCTGGGGGGCTGGTGGACTGGATAGGGGTTAGAGGGTGTTTGGGGGAGAAGAATTAGGCTCTCTGTCTGGGAGTTTTGGCCAGGGGCAGGTGGCCCTGTTTGGGGGATACAACACAAACTAATGTTATCTTGTTAGCAAAACATTTACTTGACTGGAGCTTGTTAAAGGAACATTTTGATGTCCAGCATCATCATTACATTTTTGGCCTAGTTTGTTCCTCTTATATAAAGAGGCTCACAACTAGTCCTGGTAGATGTTGACTTTTCAGTGGGTTGAAAGAGCAAAAGAGAGAAAGAGGGAGAGGGAAAGAGCAAAAGAGAGAGAGTGAGAGAGAGAGAGAGAGAGCAAAATAAAGAGAGTGAGAGAGAGAGGGAAAGAGCAAAAGAGAGAGAGAGTGAGAGAGAGAGAGAGAGAGCAAAATAAAGAGAGTGAGAGAGAGAGAGAGAGAAAAAGAGAGAAAGAGGGAAAGAGCAAAAGAGAGAGAGAGGGAGAGAGCAAAAGAGAGGGAGAGAGAGAGAGAGATGGGATGATGGAAATAGCATGTCCTCTATCTTTCTCAGCGCTGCAAAGAGATTAGTTTGATTTACATAACCACTACCCCCCTCTCTCCTTCCTATTTCCCCAACAAATGCTCTTTCCCTCTATTCTATCCTCTCCTTTCCTCCTCTGGGAGAAGACAGGATTGGAGCTGCTCTAATTGCTATTAAGACATATTTTTATTTGTTTGCTTGTTCATCCTCTCTTTGGGGTGTCTGAGAGAGAGGGGAGAGAGAGCGACAAAGAGACAGAGAGAGAGACCAAGTGGACAGAGGGATGTAGTCTGACTTCTCACACTAAGTTCCTTCGCTGCTCTGTCGTTTGCTAAATACAGTGGCTTGCGAAAGTATTCACCCCCCTTGGCATTATTCCTATTTTGTTGCCTTACAACCTGGAATGAAAAGGTGTTTTGGGGGGTTTGTATCATTTGATTTACACAACATGCCTACCACTTTGAAGATGCAAAATATTTTTTATTCTGAAACAATCAAGAAATAAGACAAAAAAACTGAAAACTTGAGCGTGCATAACTATTTACTCCCCCAAAGTCAATACTTTGTAGAGCCACCTTTTGCAGCAATTACAACTGCAAGTCTCTTGGGGTATGTCTCTATAAGCTTGGCACATCTAGCCATGGGGAGTTTTGCCCATTCTTCAAGGCAAAACTGATCCAGCTCTTTCAAGTTGGATGGGTTCCGCTGATGTACAGCAATCTTTAAGTCATACCACAGATTCTCAATTGGATTGAGGTCTGGGATTTGACTAGGCCATTCCAAGACATTTAAATGTTTCCCCGAGTGTTGCTTTAGCAGTATGCTTAGGGTCATTGTCCTGCTGGAAGGTGAACCTTTGTCCTAGTCTCAAATCTCTGGAAGACTGAAACAGGTTTCTCTCAAGAATTTCCCTATATTTAGCGCCATCCATCATTCCTTCAATTCTGACCAGTTTCCCAGTCCCTGCTGATGAAAAACATCCCCACAGCATGATGCTGCCACCACCATGCTTCACTGTGGGGATGGTGTTCTTGGGGCGATGAGAGGTGTTGGGTTTGCGCCAGACACAGCGTTTTCCTTGATGGCCAAAAAGCTCAATTTTAGTCTCATCGGACCAGAGTACCTTCTTCTATATGTTTGAGGAGTCTCCCATATGCCTTTTGGCGAACACTAAACGTGTTTGCTTATTTTTTTCTTTAAGCAATGGCTTTTTTCTGGCCACTCTTCCGTAAAGCCCAGCTCTGTGGCGTGTACGGCTTAAAGTGGTCCTATAAACAGATAATCCAATCTCCGCTGTGGAGCTTTGCAGCTCCTTCAGGGTTATCTTTGGTCTCTTTGTTGCCTCTGATTAATGCCCTCCTTGCCTGGTCCGTGAGTTTTGGTGGGCGGCCCTCTCTTGGCAGGTTTGTTGTCGTGCCATATTCTTTCCATTTTTTAATAATGGATTTAATGGTGCTCTGTGGGATGTTCAAAGTTTCAGATATTTTTTTCTCCACAACTTTGTCCCTGACCTGTTTGGAGAGCTCCTTGGTCTTCATGGTGCCGCTTGCTTGGTAGTGCCCCTTGCTTAATGGTGTTGTAGACTCTGGGGCCTTTCAGAACAGGTGTATATATACTGAGATCATGTGACAGATTATGTGACAGTTAGATTGCACACAAGTGGACTTTATTTAACTAATTATGTGACTTCTGAAGGTAATTGATTGCACCAGATCTTATTTAGGGGCTTCATAGCAAAGGGTGTGAATACATATGCACACACCACTTTTTCGTTAAAAAAAAATATATATATATAAGTTAATTTTTTCATTTCACCAATTTGGACTATTTTGTGTATGTCCATTACATGAAATACAAATAAAAATCCATTTAAATTACAGGTTGTAATGCAACAAAATAGGAAAAATGCCAAGGGAGTGAATTCTTTCGCAAGCCACTGTACATTAGTCTGAGACGGCCGTCATTAAAGTCGTTTGTGGTGACGAGGGGCTTTGTACAAAACAAAGTAATCAGCGATTGGATCGTCTCTAACCAATCAAAGTATCAAAGCCAAAGATTACTTTTCCAACCGTGTGTTCTGGCTCTGGCCCAGCCCAACGGTTTCTGGACCAATCAGATTACCCTGAATGTCAGGAAGGTACTCCAGACTCATTGTGGAGAAGAAACTAACGTCTGTGGGTGTGGTTTAGCATTTCGCCTGAGCAAGGAGTCTGGGTAGCCAGGCAAAGAGAGATGTAGGGTTGGAGAGCGACTCAGAGTGAAGGGAGAGGAAGATAGAGAGCAGAAGAGGAATGAGACAGAAAGAGGGGATGGGATAGAGAGAATGATGGATGGAGGGAGAGAGGGATGGATGAAGATGGAGGAGAGAAGAGGAGGAGGGGGGAGTTATTTATAGTCAGCCTGCTGTTGGTCTGGAGTGCAGAGCATCCATGTCAGTCCTCATCAGCTACACACACACACACACACACACACACACACACACACACACACACACACACACACACACACACACACACACACACACACACACACACACACACACACACACACACACACACACACACACACACACAGGGTTGGGGAGTAACGGATTAGATGTAACTGATTATTTTTTTTAACTGTCCCTTATGTTACCAGCAAAAATATTGGAATCGGATTACAGATACTTTAGAAGAAATTGATAATTACTTTTAGGATTACGTTTAAATTCAGAAAGGACATTTGCGGGAAAAAATGAATGACACCTTTCTGTTTTCTAAATGTCATTCAAATCAGCATTGAAAAATGGCACAAATTTAAGTTTGGTCCTCCTGAACAAGTCTGACCACAAATCAGAGACCACTATGATGACACACAATGCTTTTGATGAGAAAGAAGGAATATGCTTTTGTAGGCTACTGTCGAAGCTATTTCTTCCAATGGTGCGACTGCTGTCGGCATCTAAAGATTCTACTGTACATCCAACTTGAATAAACGCTTGGAGGTAAGGAAGACAGTAGTGGTGTAGCCGACACGGCTATCACTTATTATTAATACAGTATATACATAGCGCAATGATGTGAATCACACTTCTGCTCTGTCATTTAGCTATTTGCGCCTTACGGATTGTGGTTGTTGTGGATGGATTTTACCCAATAATGTTTGAATTTAAGAATTTTAAGCTGCCTATCAATCATTGTTTTTGCGACCAGTGGACAGAAAGTGAAAAATGTGCTCTTGCAACAGCTGCATAGTGCGGACTCCAGCCTGTGGAAGAGTTCCTCCCTTCTAAAATCCTCCCTGGTATTGTGCTCCATACTGTAAACAACAAATGTAATTTAAGAAGTGTGGCTTTTATTGCTCTATCTAATTCTTTCTGTTGAAAAAGAAAGAAATCTATAGGCCTAATGGACAAACTCACGCACAATTGATGGACTTAAACAGCTGCAAAATATTGAAATATCAATGCGTCACCAAACATTTTTCACTTGCAAATAGCACTTTTCGGTAGTGCTCAAAGCATGCCATTCCATGAGAGCAGCATTTATTTGTCGACTCGACGCAATGAGCACAATCAGTCCTCCATGACAACAACATCATAAACAACAGAGTTGGCTATTAAGTCCTTCGTTTTTGGGTTATGCTCAGGTAAATCAATTTGGCTGATCTATATTTCCAGATAGAGTAGCGGCAGGTAGCCAAGCGGTAATAGCGTTTGGCCGTTAACTGGAAGGTCACTAGTTCGAATCCCTGAACTGACAAGGTGAAACATCTGTGCCCTTGAGCAAGGGACTTAACCTTAATTGCTCCAGGGTTGCCTTTGATAATGAAAGACCCTGGCTGTGACCCCACTCTCCGAGGGTGTCTCAGGTAGACTGGGATATGCAAAAATCACATTTCCAATTCACATGTGTGTTAATATTTGATTTATTATTATATTTCCATGTCTTATTCTTGAAGATCAAGGGGTATTAAATTCATTGGAATGAATGGAATTCTACCAGATTTGTTTTTTTATTTAAAGATATAGTCTAATCCAGGGCTGCCCAACCCTCTTCCTGGAGATCTACTGTCCTGTAGGTTTTCAGTCCAACCCTAATTTAGCGGTTCTGATTCAGCTATTTAAGGTCTTCTTGAGCAGCTAATTAGTTGAATCAGGTGTGTTAAATTAGGGTTGGACTGAAAACCCACAGGACGGTAGATCTCCAGGAAGAGGGTTGGACAGCCCTGGTCTAATCGTATTATTATCTGTATTGAAATAGAAAGCAATGGGTAAGAAGAAGCCTATAACTCATAAAATAAAATGCAACATCCATTTATGGCCAGCTATGTCAACATTGATTTATACTCCAATAGATATTGTTCAATTGGTACTATACATTTTTGTTAAGGGGAAAGTAATCTCACAGTAACTGAAAGTAATCATATTACGTTACTGTGTTTGGGTAATCCAAAAGTAAAGTTACTGATTACAATTTTGGACAGGTAACTAGTAACTGTAACGGATTACATTTCACAGAGAACTGATCTGAGTGTGTGTGTGCGTGTGCGTGTGCGTGTGCGTGTGTGTGTGTGTGTGTGTGTGTGTGTGTGTGTGTGTGTGTGTGTGTGTGTGTGTGTGTGTGTGTGTGTGTGTGTAAGAGAGAGAGGGCGGTGTACGTAAGTAAGTGTGTGTGTTTAGGAGTTGATGTTTGCGTGATTGTCTGTCTGTCTTCTGTCTTTTCGTCTCATGTAAACAGCTAGCCATTCAGCCCATCAACCTACATATGTCTTCAAGCAACTGTTTTTTCTCTGTCTCAGACACACACACATTAATTGTGATAAACTCACATTTACCGGTACGGCATACCCCTACTATTTATTTTGCCGGGACGCCGTACCTGACCGTACCACCTTACTTTCACCCCTGCCCGTAACACAAACCAAAACACTAAACCTAACTCCTAACAATAACCCGAACCCGAACCACTAACCCCTTACCCTAATTCTAACCCTAACCCTAATTGTAACCCTAAACCTAAACCTAAACCCTAAGCTTAAAATAGCCTCATGGGGACAAGGGAGAATTTTCCTTGTTTTACTATCCTTGTTTATTTATATCCTTGTTTATTTAAGTAGATTTTAGGTACCCACGAGAATAGAAGAACCAACACACACACACACACACACACACACACACACACACACACACACACACACACACACACACACACACACACACACACACACACACACACACACACACACACACACACACACACACACACACACACACACACAGACAAACAAACACACACATACGCTGTTCCTCTATTCTGTAAGTGTAACTGAGGGCCTACCTGAGGATTTGCTCCAATGACATCACTACCCTTCTTCATTATTCCTGCTTTAGGCGAAGTGACTGTAACCAACCACAACACACAAAACACATACTGACCGCAGCTCATCCCCAGGCACAAACAGAGGAAATGGCCGATGCTCCTCCAGAAATGACAGTTTAAAAACGATTTCACTTCCTGAGCATTCCTGTGGTGTCTGGCATTCATGTCTCTCTTTGTCTGACTTACTCTCTTTCCCCTTGAGTCTTCTTGTTCCTCTCTATCCCTTTCTCTCTCTCCATCTCTCTCTCTCCCTCTCCCGGTTTCCACTAGTCACTAATTTGCTCAATTTAAGGTTAGGGTTAGGCATAAGGTTAGCAGTCTGATTAAGGTTAGGGTTAAGGTAAGGGTTGGGTTTAAAATCTGATATTAAGAAGATATATTGTAGAAATAGGAGGGATTTAGCCATAATTATGACTTGGTGGCTGTGGTAACTAGTGACAACCCTCTATCCCTTTCTCTGTCCCTAGCTTCTTCCTATTCCAGTAGGACTCACATTAACTGACCTGTCTATCAGGCAGTATCCTGGCCAGCTATGTGCTGAGGCGAGTCATGGAACAGGACCTGAGGTTTTACAGCTCCTGACTCATTGTGATGAAGTAACAAACTGTACTGTAGCCACAGCAGACACACACACACGCACGCACGCACGCTCTCTCACACACACACACACACACACACACACACACACACACACACACACACACACACACACACACACACACACACACACACACACACACACACACACACACACACACACACACACACACACACACACACACACACACACACACACAGGATTGATGGAGAGGGCTTTAAAACCAGCAGAGAGATGGAACACAACTTGGACGCGGTCCCTTGTTTTCTTCTCTCTCTCCAAGGACTAATTTCCCAAATATGAATGTTTCCCCTCTCTTCCTGTCTCCCTTGCTCTCTCTCTCACTCTCTGTGTCTATCTCCTCTCACACTTTCCATCTCTCTTTCTCTCTCACTTCTTTCTCTCTCCCTCTTTCCTCTGCTCCATTCTCTGGTTGTTTAGATAATGATATGGTTTGGTGTAAACACTCAGGTTTTGTTTTTCTCTTTTGTCGTCTCTTCCTCGTGTCCTCTAGTCTCGACTCAGTCTCGTCTTAGATTAATTCTGATCTGAGGTCAGGGCCTGTATTCATAAAACGTCACATCATAGCAGTGCTGATCTTGGATTAATTTTGTATTTTAGATCATAATGATTCATATTTTATGGACAGATCCAAGGTCAGCAATCCTATTTTGAGGCGTTATGAATATGGGTTCTGGTCTCAGACAAGGACATCATCCTACTGTATCACAGATGTCTTCCATGGTTCTAACAGACACCTGCCCTGGAACACTACTGTAGTAGAAGAACTTTCCCTCCAAGACTGAATGCCACAACGCTGAGAGATTATTTATTAATTTCAATGATAAGCATTATGTAGCAGAGTTGATTCCTCCCTGGACTGGGATTGAACTAGGGACCCTCTGCACAACAATTATGCAAGGTCGTAGTACAGCAGTTGCTTATCTTGACTAGCTGTAGAATCTATTTTCCTCACTATGAAGTTAAAAGTAAAGTCAAAGTGGATGACAGATGTACAGTTCTGTTCAGCGGGATCTGGATTCTCCAGTGATGCCTGCTCAGTAGATCTGTGCTATACAGTGATGACTGTTCAGTCTATCTGTTTTCTACAGTAGATATATGGAGAAAATGCTGACAGGTTTGCCCCCATGGCAACTCTAACAGCAAATCTCTGCTCCCTGTCTTTGAGCAGAAATAGTTAGAGTAGAAAGTGTCAGAATTAGTGTGTGTGTGAGAGAGAGAGAGAGAGAGAGAGAGAGAGAGAGAGAGAGAGAGAGAGAGAGAGAGAGAGAGAGAGAGAGAGAGAGAGAGAGATTAAGCTGGTCTCGTAGTGTCTTAAACATTCTTCCACACAACACAGCATACCCTCAGACAGAGAAAAAGAGAGAGAAGAAGAATAAGTACAGTGTCTGAGGTATGCATAACAGAAATAAAATGATTCCCTCCCTCCAGACTGAATTCCCTGACAGGTGGACTGTACCAGGAAGTTGGAAAAGCTCTGAGAAGGGCCTCGGGGTACTGGACAGGGCTGCAGTGTAGTTCTGGGAGAAGAAAAGGAGGGGGAAGAGTAGAGGGGGGGAAAGTGGAGAGAAGATTAGGGGAGAGCAGATGAGAGGAGAAGAACAATTAACAGAAGACTTAGACAAGAGAAGAGAAGGGGAGAGAAGAAGAGTGTAGAGCAGTGGTTCCCAAACTTTTATAGTTCCGTACCCCTTCAAACATTCAACCTCCAGCTGCAAATGTCGGTTTTTGCCATCACTATACGATACATATATTAAACATAAGAATGAGTTTTTGTCACAACCCGGCTCGTGGGAAGGGACAAAAGGCTCTTATAGGACAAATAATAATATAATAATCAATAATTTTACTCTTTATTTAGACATCTTACATATAAAACCTTATTTGTTCATCAAAAATGGTGAATATCTCACCACAGGTTAATGAGGAAAAAAAATAAGTGAAGCCATTGTCTGTATAGTTTTTTGGGCCTTTTCCCCCAGGATTGTCCCAGCCATATCCACGGCAGGCTTGCCTGTCTTAGCCACTCGGTAGCTCACTATATTAGACGCTTCTAGCCACTTCTTATTAATGGTATCTGTTGCTTTTAAACATGTCTTACTACTCGAAAGTCATCTTTATTCTCACTCATAAAACTCCCATGGCTTATTTTTCATATTGTCATGTTTCGTTTCTAAATGTCTGTGCAAGAGTGAAGGTTTCCCGCGAGAGAGTACCGGTTTATGTGATTGGATGTTCATTATTTGACTAGGCTACCTGTATTTTACATTGTGTTGTTATTTCGCTGAACACTAGATGGTTTAATTTTATTTTTGGCGGTGAAACGAGGCTACTCAGGCAAGAAAAAAAAACTCACCCAAATGTATAGTCCTGTTGGAAAATATAAATGTACTGTTTGTAAATGTGAAGATTTTTATTTGGCGTACACCCGACGGCATTGCGCGTACCCCAGTGCGTACCCCAGTTTGGGAATACCTGGTGTAGAGGAAAGGAAGAAAAGAGGAGAAGAGAGAAGAGAAAAGAACAGTGAAAAAAAGATAAGTATTGATTAGTTGTTAACAGCAGACCAATAGATCACTATGGGGATGATGAAGTCACAATGTCCAGGTTATCGTGGAATGAGATACTCTCTCATGGGACCTCTCGGTTAAATAAAGGAGAGATAGAAAGAAGAGAGCTGGATGAAGTGAATTGAATTAGTAAATCAATAGCTACCAGGCTGTGATGGTGTCTTGAAAGCCAAAGGCCTGGAAACAACTGAAATGTGTTTTCAAATGTAGCTGAAATGTAATTGTGCAATTTATTTATTTTCCAGAGAAGACTGTTCTTAGGTGTTCTATGTGTGTTGTTCATCACAGTACACACCATATAAGACGTCATTATATTATCAGCTAAGAACAAGTCGAGATTCTGAGGAGCAATTAGGAGCTACATTCAATCCAGGCAGATGATCCAGAGTTATAGCGCGATCAACATTTAAGTATTAATGTTCCCGCGTTTTCTGAGACTGCTAAATGCTGCATATGTTGGCTCAATTGGAAATGACCTTTGAATGTCTATCACACTATAATGAGGCTCTTTTGTGGACCGGATTGACTCTAGCCCTGTGTGTTTTTCCATTGGGCATTGAGTCTGAGTCTACCCTCTGCTGGTAGGTTGTAATACCATCACTTCAGAACCACTGATGATCAGCAAGCTTGATCAAAGCTTGATGCCCTCTGGTACAAATAATATACAGGGGAATTGTAATGGTGGAAACTACTTAGTAGACCTGTTGTTAATGCTTATACATACAGTATGTGTTTGGTCTGTAATTCCCACAACTAAAATCTTGCATAATTGCGTCAGATCCTCGATTAAGACTTGTTAGAAAACATACTAATGAGACTAGCGAAGTCTCCACCCCTCTAAATCGAAACTCTCAGCCAGTTTCGGGCAAATCTATGGGCCAAATGTCCTCTCCCCTTCCGAAATTTGAACGATGTGAAATCATGTTTTGTCCAAATGATCAGTGACCAAAATTTTGCATAACAGAACAAAGTTCCTAGTTAGTCATCACATCCCACAATCTGTTGACAGATGCTACTACCATTTATGTTACGTGCATCTGTCCACGAGAGATTAGATCCATAGTACTCACACAAGGAAGGAGGTAGGGAGGGAGGGAGGGAGGGAAGAAAGGCCTTAGATTCTCAAAGTAACAGGGTCATAGGCGGATACCGTCTACTATTCCTAATGTAGAGTAACAAGGATAGATCCTAGTGTCCAATGGCCATAGGGGATCCATTCAGTCAGTGTAACGGTATAGATGTAGCTATCATCTGCAGTACAGGCAAACACAGTCTCCTTTCACTTCCTCTTAACTAGATGATAAATGGTGTTCATTAGTCATATAGACAGTTGTCCTGTGTTCAATGTCTGGAGGTCACAGCTCCACCTCTATTCTCTACTGTTAGCTCCATTCTCTCTCCATTCTCTATTCTCTGGCTCTTTCTCTATCAGGCTGTCTCCCTGTTTTCTCTCACTCTCTCACAATTTTTTGCAGAGATCAGAAGGAGACTGTTTAGCTCTAATGTTGTCTGCCACCAAATCCCCCTTTGAATAAAAGTCAGAAATTGAAGCGGGCAAATCATGTTTTATGTATGTGTGCTTACACAATGAAAGCAGAAAGCAGAGGGGGAAGTGGGGCAAGCATTATAGCCTGGCGTATTATAGCAACAAAGCTGCTTTCCCCCCCTTTCTTAGAAAACGACTGCAGCATAGCAGCAGCAATAGCCATAGAGAGGGAGAGGTTGAGGGGAGAGAGAGAGAGAAAGAAAGATATTTTAGAAAAGCTATTGACTTGCAAAGCGGAAGAAACACTACATAGAAATTGCATTAGCTTGCTACTGTGTTCCATCTGTGCTACTGTAACTCTTGGGTTTGATTGAGCTTGTAGGCTACAGTGAGACTGGCTGGGTTAAGATGGAAACTAGTTTAAAGTATTGTGAGGGTTGATATGACAGTTATGTAAGCCATGTGCAGTGCTTCTCTCTCTCTCCCAGCTCTCCCCTATTTTCTTTCATTCTCTTTCTCTGCTTCTCTCCCTCCTCTCTCTTTCTCTGTCTCACTCTGCCTTTCTCACTCTCACTCCTATGTCTCTCTCTGCAGTAACTAACCTGCATGCCAGTTTAGGCACAGGTGTTTAGTGTCTGTCTGTGAGAGGGGAGTTAGATGGAAGGATGGATGGAGGGATGTGTCTCATTGCCCAGTGGACAGTTTGGCTAGTGATGGTGTGCATGACCGTCTTACGTTGACCCTGCAGTGAATTATACCTCTCTGGCAAGAGATGGAAGGAAAGAAATGAGAGAGGTACAGGACGAGAGAGCGAGAGCGAGAGAGAGAGTGTCACAGCCGTTAAATGACGTGGACCAAGGTGCAGCGTGGTGAGCGTACATTTTCTTTTTATTAGAAAAAGACGCCGACAAAACAATAAACAATACAAAACAAACCGTGAAGCTAAAGGCTAAGTGCCACAAACAAAGTCAACTTCCCAAAAAGACAAGTGGGAAAAAGGGATACCTAAGTATGGTTCTCAATCAGAGACAACGATAGACAGCTGTCCCTGATTGAGAACCCTACCCGGCCAAAACATAGAAATACAAATAATAGAACATAGAATACCCACCCCAACTCACACCCTGACCAAACCAAAATAGAGACATAAAAAGGATCTCTAAGGTCAGGGCGTGACAGAGAGAGAAACCTTGTATAAAATATATGTTGAATTTGTACCTTTGAAACAATGTTAGATCTTCAATGCTAAATCCACTATCAGAAAAAAAACTATTGGCTGGGCAGCACCTCCTACTGGAGAGTTGATCTATCTACAGCTATACATTTTGTCTCACATCCAGGGTTTTAAACCATGTTACTGACTACTACCAATGTGTTATCGTGAGAATAATGCATTTAGTTTGTAAAGATCTCTTATTAACTAAATATATGTTGCTTTCGAAATCATTCCAAAGGGTAGGTTTAACAGAGCAAATTAAATGTAACCAAGTCATATATTATCAATGATAATATTTAGGCCTATATAGCATTTGCGATGTCATCAACAGCTATTGTTTCAATTCAACTCAGGGTACAACTAAAAATAAATCATGCAAATAGGCCTAGGGTTTCTTTTTTGTTTTTTTATAATATATTATTTGTCATTTTTTGCACTTTTTTTACACTCCAAAATCAAACGTATATGTAACGTTGTGCGTACTGGCGGCAGAGAATTCAGGCGCAGGAGAGCGAAAACTGATTTACAACGGTGTCGTTTAATAAACATAAAAACCACCGTAAACAGAACAATAAATAAGAATGGGTCAAACAAAACCCGGTAATCACCAGCATAACGTACACAAGCACTACAAGAAACAATTCCGGACAAGGACATGGGTGAAACAGAGGGTTAAATGCACAACATGTAACTGATGGAATTGAAACCAGGTGTGAGGGAAGACAAGACAAAATCAATGGAAAATGAAAGGTGGATCGGCGATGGCTAGAAAGCCGGTGACGTTGACCACCGAACGCCGCCTGAACTAGGAGAGGGACCGACTTCGGCAGAAGTCGTGACAGTATACATACGAACAACAACTTACAGACAGACATACACAAACAATGACTACAGTACCAGTCAAAAGTTTGGACACACCTACTCATTCAAGGGTTTTCCTTTATTTTAAATATTTTCTACATTGTAGAATAATAGTGAAGACATCAGAACTATACCAGGGAGTGATGCAACCAGTCAGGATGCTCTCAATGGTGCAGCTGTAGAACCTTTTGAGGATCTGAGGACCCATGCCAAATCTTTTCAGTCTCCTGAGGGTGAATAGGTTTTGTCATGCCCGCTTCACAACTGTGATTGTGTGCTTGGACCATGTTAGTTTGTTGGTGATGTGGACACCAAGGAACTTGTAGCTCTCAACCTGCTCCACTGCAGCCCCGTCGATGAGAATGGGGGCGTGCTCGGTCCTCTATTTCCTGTAGTCCACAATCATCTCCTTTGTCTTGATCACATTGAGGGAGAGGTTGTTGTCCTGGCACCACACGGCCAAGTCTTTGACCTCCTCCCTATAGGCAGTCTCGTTGTTGTCGGTGATCAGGCCTACCATTGTTGTGTCATCGGCAAACTTAATGATGGTGTTGGAGTCGTGCCTGGCCGTGCAGTCATGAGTGAACAGGGAGTACAGGAGGGGGCTGAGCACGCACCCCTGAGGGGCCCCTGTGTTGAGGATCAGCGTGGTGGATGTGTTGTTACCTACCCTTACCACCTGGGGGCGGCCAGTCAGGAAGTCCAGGATCCAGTTGCAGAGGGAGGTGTTTAGTCCCAGGGTCCTTAGCTTATTGATGAGCTTTGATGGCACTCTGGTGTTGAACGCTGAGCTGTAGTCAATGAATAGCATTCTCACAAAGGTGTTCCTTTTGTCCAGGTGGGAAAGGGCAGTGTGGAGTGCAATAGAGATTGCATCACCTGTGGATCTGTTGGGGCGGTATGCAAATTGGAGTGGGTTTAGGGTTTCTGGGATGATGGTGTTGATGTGAGCCATGACCAGCCTTTCAAAGCACTTCATGTCTACAGACCTGAGTGCTACTGTTCAGTAGTCATTTAGGCAGGTTACTTTAGTGTTCTTGGGCGCAGGCACTATGGTGGTTCTGCTTAAAACATGTTGGTATTACAAACTCGGAAAGGAAGAGGTTGAAAATGTCAGTGAAGACACTTGCTAGTTGGTCAGCGCATGCTCGCAGTACACGTCCTGGTAATCCGTCTGGCCCTGCGGCCTTGTGAATGTTGACCTGTCTAAAGGTCTTACTCACATTGGCTGCGGAGAGCGTGATCACACAGTCTTCCGGTACAGTTGGTGCTCTCATGCATGTTCCAGTGTTATTTGCCTCGAAGCGAGCATAGAAGAAGTTTAGCACGTCCGGTAGGCTCGTGTCACTGGGCAGCTCTCGGCTGTGCTTCCCTTTGTAGTCTGTAATGGTTTGCAGGCCCTGCCACATCCGATGAGCGTCAGAGCCGGTGTAGTAAGACTCGATCTTAGTCCTGTATTGACGCTTTGCCTGTTTGATGGTTCGTCGCAGGACATAGCGGGATTTCTTTTAAGCTTCCGGGTTAGAGTCCCGCTCCTTGAAAGCGGCAGCTCTAGCCTTTAGCTCAGTGTGGATGAGGATAGAATTATGGTCAGATTTGCCTAATGGAGGGCGAGGGAGAGCTTTGTGTGCATCTCTGTGTGTGGAGTATAGGTGGTCCAGAGTTATTTTCCCTTTGGTTGCACATTTAACATGTTGATAGAAATGAGGTAAAACTGATTTAAGTTTCCCTGCATTAAAGTCCCCGGCTACTAGGAGTGCCACCTGTGGGTGAGCATTTTCTTGTTTGCTTATGGCGGAATACAGCTCATTCAATGCTATCTTGGTGCCAGCCACGGACTGTGGAGGTATGTAAACAGCTACAAAGAATATAGATGAGAACTCTCTCGGTAGGTAATGTGGTCTGCAGCTTATCATGAGAAACTCTACCTCAGGCGAGCAAGGCTCGAGACTCCCTTAGATTTCGTGCACCAGCTGTTGTTTACAAAAATAGAATAACCGCCGCCCCTTGTCTTACCAGACACTGCTGTTCACACGACTCCATGAAGCATAAGATGTTACAGTTTTTAATGTCCCGTTGGTAGTTTAATCTTCCCAATAACTCATCCAATTTATTGTCCAAAGATTGCATGTTTGCGAGCAGAGTTGAGGGGAGTGGGGGTTTATTCGATCGCCTCCCACTCCTCAGAAGGCAGCCTGCCCTCCGGCCTCTCTTTCTCCGCCTCCTCTTCACGCAGATCACTGGGGTCGGGGCCTGTTCCCGAGGGAGCCGTATATCCTCCGCCTCGGTCTCGTCAGAGTCGTGAAAGAAGAAAAAGGATTCTGCTAGTTCGTGTTGAGTAATCGCAGTCCTGATGTCTAGAAGGTGTTTTCGGTCATAAGAGACGGTAGCGGAAACATTATGTACAAAAATAGTAAAAGAACAGGTTACAAACAACGCATATTAACAACAAAAAAGTGCAATCAGTTGGGGGCACGTAAAACGTCTGCCTTCTGCTCCGGCGCCATTTTAACAATCCATGGCCACATATTGAGGTTATCCTACTGTAAATACAGTGTATTCAGAACCGTTGACTTTTTCCACATTTTGTTACGTTACGGCCTTAATCTATAATTGATTAAATTGTTTCCCCCCATAATAAATCTCCACACAATACCCCATAATGACAAAGCAAATCAAGGTTTTTTGAAATTTTAGCAAATTTAGAAAAAAATGTAAACTGAAATAATACATTTACATAAGTATTCAGACCCTTTACTCAGTACTTTGTAGAGGCACTTTTGGCAGCGATTACAGCCCCGAATATTCTTGGGTATGACGCTACTGTCATGGGTCCTCCTGGCACCAGAGGGCGGGAGAGACCGCCTTAGAGACTTTTATTGGACTCAGGTGTGTCTTATTATTTCATGATTGTGTCCTTGTTAAAGAGGTGTGTTTTCTGTTGTCCATTGCAGGAGCTTGAATTGTTTACCGTGTGCGTTCGTTTCCTGAATGAGTTTTCGAGTCTTAGTGTTTGTTGTTTTTTCAAGTGTACTGTGATACTGTGGCTACAGTTTCCCAGTAAAGTATTAAGTTTATCCTTAATCATTAATTCCTCGTCTGGTCTCTTCTTTGCACCTGGGTCCAACCTTACCACATCACAGCTACAAGCTTGGCACACCTGTATTTGGGGAGTTTCTCACATTCTTTTCTGCAATTTTTCTCAAGCTCTATCATGTTGGATGTGGATCGTCGCTACACATTTATTTTCAGTTCTTTCCAGAGATGTTAGATCGGGTTCAAGTCCGGGCTCTGGCTGGGCCACTCAAGGACATTCAGAGACTTGTCCCGAAGCCACTCCCTCGTTGTCTTGGCTGTGTGCTTAGGGTCGTTGTCCTGTTGGAAGGTGAACCTTCACCCCAGTCTGAGGTCCTGAGCACTCTGGAGTAGGGTTTCATCATCAATGATCTCTCTGTACTTTGCTCCGTTCATATTTCCCTTGACCCTGACTAGTCTCCCAGTCCCTGCCGCTGAAAAACATCACCAAAGCATGATTCTGCCACCACCATGCTTCACAGTAGGGATGGTGCCAGGTTTCCTCCAGACGCGAAGCTTGGCATTCAGGACAAAGAGTTCAATCTTGGTTTCATCAGACCAGAGAATCTTGTTTCTCATGGTCTGAGAGTCCTTTAGGTGCCTTTTGGCAATCTCCAAGTGGGCTGTCATGTGCTTTTTACTGAGGAGGGGCTTCCGTCTGGCCACTCTACCACAAAGGCCTGATTGGTGGAGTGCTGCAGAGATGGTTGTCCTTCTGGAAGTTTCTCCCATATCCACAGAGGAACTCTGGAGCTCTGTCAGAGTTACCATCGGGTGCTTGGTCACCTCCCTGGACAAGGCCCTTCTCCCCCGATTGCTCAGTTTGGCCTGGCAGCCAACTCTAGGAAGAGTCTTGGTGGTTCCAAACTTATTCCATTTAAGAACGATGGAGGCCGCTGTGTTCTTGGGGACCTTCAATGCTGCAGAAATGTTTTGGTACCCTTCCCCAGCTCTGTGCCTTGACACAATCCTGTATCGGAGCTCTAAGGACAATTCCTTCGACCTCATGGCTTGGTAAGACGAAAAGATTTAAGTGCCTTTGAACGGGGTATGGTAGTAGGTGCCAGGTTCTGCCAAATAGTTTCCCGTGTGAATCAAGAATGGTCCACCACACAAAGGACATCCAGCCATCTTGACACAACTTTGTGAAGCATTGGAGTCAACTTGGGCCAGCATCCCTGTGGAACGCTTTCGACACCTTGTAGAGCTGATGCCTTGACGAATTGAATCTATTCTGAGGGCAAAAGTGGGGGTGCCACTCAACATTTGGAAGGTGTTGTTCAAGATATCATGCGAATGTTGCAGGTCTGTGTTCCCTACATTTGCTATAATAATCTGTGCAGAATCTCGAACAGCATTGATCAAACTTGCACTATGTACTTTTAATGTAATCTCAACTGCAATCCAGGTAATTTGGTTGTGCCATTAGATGACGTCACCATTGTTGTTGATTCTAAGCAATGTTGTGCTGCTATTTTTATTGACTTGGCCAAAGCTTTTGATACGGTACACCATTCCATTCTTGTGGGCTGGCTAAGGATTATTGATGTCTCTGAGGGGTCTTTGGCCTGGTTTGCTAACTACCTCTCTCAAAGAGTGCAGTGTATAAAGTCAGAACATCTGCTGTGTCAGGCACTGCCTGTCACCAAGGGACTACCCCAAGGCTCAATCCTAGGCCCCACGCTCTTTTCAATTTACATCAACAACATAGCTCAGGCTGTAGGAAGCTAACCCTGATTCAGATGTCCATCCTACCCATGCTAGATTAGGGAGACGTAATTTATAGATCGGCAGGTAAGGATGAAGGTAAGGTTGCTCTCGAGCGGCTAGATGTTCTTTACCACTAGGCCATCAGATTTGCCACCAATGCTCCTTATAGGACACATCACTGCACTCTATACTCTGTAAAGTGGTCATCTCTGTATACCCATCGCAAGACCCACTGGTTGTTGCCTATTTATACAACCCTCTTAGGCCTCACTCCCCCCTATCTGAGATACATACTGCAGCCCTCATCCTCCACATAAAACACCCGTTCTGCCAGTCACTTTCTCTCCTGATTTCCTCTCTTCTGCACTGATGTAAAAACTCAGTTGAGGAATTGTACTTACACTGTTGCTTTCAAGCTTGGTCATGATGACCAACACATTACAACAGTGATGGGTTCAATGAAAAAAACATGGAAAATTTCAGTTTACGTTCTGATTCAATTGAATTTAAATGGAAATGACCCCAACCCTGCATCACCATTTGTCAAACCCAGAGTCATGGTGATAGTGTCAAATAGTGGGAGTGCTCCTGTGGAGAGGACATATGCTGGCATAGCCATAATCTATCTACCAGTAATAAAACCCAGATTCTAATCTGAACACAGCTCAGGGTTTACGTCAGAAGAGACCACTGGGTGACATGTCATCTACTGATTAGAAATCCTACAGGGGAGGGAGTGTGTGTGTTTGTGTGTGTTTGTGCTTGCGTGCGCACACACGTGCAGGGGCAGATCAGTGCAGTGTCAGAGCAGAGGCCATGTCGTCCGACCTCATACAGTTACAACTGTAAAGCCTTCCAAAGGCTAGAATCAGGGCCAGAGCTGTGTGTCTGTCTTCCCTCTTCTGTCTCTTCCCTACCTCTTCTCTAGGTCCCCAAAGCACACACATCCCTGGGTCGCTCGTCTTTTCAGTTCGCTGCAGCTAGCGACTGGAACGAGCTGCAACAATCACTCAAACTGGACAGTTTTATCTCAATCTCTTCATTCAAAGCCTCAATCATGGACACTCTTACTGACAGTTGTGGCTGCTTTGCGTGATGTATTGTTGTCTCTACCTTCTTGCCCTTTGTGCTGTTGTCTGTGCCCAATAATGTTTGTACCATGTTTTGTGCTGCTACCATGTTGTGTTGCTACCATGTTGTTGTCATGTTGTATTGCTGCCTTGCTATGTTGTTGTCTTAGGTCTCTCTTTATGTAGTGTTGTGTTGTCTCTCTTGTCTTGATGTGTGTTCTGTCCTATATTTATATATTTTTTATTTTTTATTATTTTAATCCCAGCCCCCTTCCCCGCAGGAGGCCTTTTGCCTTCTGGTAGTCCGTCATTGTAAATAATAATTTGTTCTTAACTGACTAGCCTAGTTAAATAAAGGTTAAATAAAATATTTAAATTATCCTCTCTCTTCCTCCTCTTTTCTCCTCCTCTTTCTCTTCCCTACCTCCCCTCTCTCTCGCCCTCTCTTCCTTCCTTCACCTCTTCTCCTTTCCTCCTCTCTCTTCTCCTTCTCTCACCTCTACAGAATAACAGGGTGGGTAGTGGTGCCCTTTATTACCTAGCTGGTTACCGAAGTTGGGGGATCAATAAAAGCAGGAGGACAAATGGACCTCCCCTGCACCCCTCCCCCCTCAGGACAGGGCTTGGCCATCTGTCTGTCAGAAGGCTCCCTGCTAGGACAAGACAGGAGGACAGGCCCTAGTGTCTCCTCACTCCTCCCTTCCCTCAGGGCTGTTAAGGATGATTAGGATCATTATGAGGATCTTCTGCTCTATGCATGTTTTCTTCTTCTTCTTATATGCAGCATATAAATAGGATAGTTTGGGGTCAAGGGGGGGTGGCCTTATTATATATATTTTGGGAAACACAGACTGAAAGGGGGGTAGGGAGTGGAGCATCATTTCTTTGTTATTCTTGGTCTCATCTGTTCATCATTATAATGGATGAGTAAAGAATAGTCTCAACTCATCTTGCTCACCCCAATAAGACCAGGGTAGCCACATTAGCCTGAAAAGATGAACTTGACAGACACACCCCCATATGTGTAGCAGCTTAACCATATATCAGCATATATGAATGTTGGGCTGGTTCAGAAACACCTTGAGGGGTGCGTTAAAGCTGAGCTCTGCGAAGGTTAAACAGCGCCACTGGTTGCTTTAGGTGCATTTATTAATGTTTTTGTTTTGTTTTTGGGGAGGCGATTATTCAGCAAAGTAATAAGAAAACATCGTAGTACATCCATCGTGCGTGCAGTGATGTGCAATTATGTCCGCGGGAATAAAACAGTGTTTGTTGTTTGGTGTAACATCTTTGTTGTTGTAATATCGCAAATGGACGTGGCAGTTTCACCAACTTTAAAGCAACTGCAAAATCAGGAGTACCCCCATAAGCCCCCCAAAAATTACTTGACAGACACACCCCCATAAGTGTAGCTAAAGCATATTTCACAGTTAGCCCACATGAAAAATACTACAGTTTACTATAGAGTACTAACTACTGTGGCAGACCAGGGGGTTTGACCAAGACGTTTCCACAGATCAGAGACAGACACAAGTGTGATTCCTTAGTTTCAAGGGTGTTTATTTTGGAGACCTCTTCCGGGTTACCGCCTTCTGGGCTCCGGGGAATGCTGTCTCCTCTGAGGTAGAACACCGACCCCTCGGTTCTAGCAGACCGTGAGGACATCTGTCCGGTAGCAACCTCTCACTACCTCCAACCCTACTATGTGCTGCCCTACTGGCAGCTTAATAGACCCGGTGAGCAATCAGCCCCTTGATTACTCGCCAGCCTCAATCAGACCCAATTAGTCCTGGCCAAAGGACCCGTTCGAGATCTGGCATGACCAGCAGAGGGAATCACCGCTGCGTGATGTAGACTCCGTCTGTCACCAGGCCTCGATGAGTCTCCCCTTGGTGGCTTGTTCACTACTTACTTTAGATTTCTATAGTAAACTGTATTATAGTGTAGAGTATGTGTGTAGTACTTACTATAGAATGTTGTAGTATACTGTAGAATTGTCACGCCCTGACCTTAGAGATCCTTTTTATGTCTCTATTTTGGTTTGGTCAGGGCGTGAGTTGGGGTGGGTATTCTATGTTCTATGTTTTGTAGTTCTATGTTTTGGCTGGATAGGGTTCTCAATCAGGGACAGCTGTCTATCGTTGTCTCTGATTGAGAACTATACTTAGGCTGCCCTTTTTCCCACCTGTGTTGAGGGGAAGTTGACTTTGTTTAGGGCACATAGCCTTTAGCGTCACGGTTTGTTTTTGTAGTGCTTATTGTTTTGTTCGGCGTCATTTTTATTAATAAACGGAAAATATACGCTCACCACGCTGCACCTTGGTCCTCCTCCAACAGCCGTGACAGAACTTCCCACCAACAACGAACCAAGAAGCGTGGTAAGGAGGAGCAGCGCGTCCAGAATTCATTGACTTGGGAGGATCCTGGACGGTAAGGGACCCTGGAAGCAGGCTGGGGAGTATCGCCGTCCATAGGAGGAACTGGAGGCAGCAAGAGCAGAGCGGCAGCGTTACGAAGGGACACGGCTAGCAAGGAAGCCCGATAGGCAGCTCCCCCCAAAAAATTTTGGGGGGCACACGGGGAGTGTGGCTGAGTCAGGTTGGAGACCTGAGCCAACTCCCCGTGCTTACCGTGGCGAGCGTCGTACTGGTCAGGCACCGTGTTATGCGGTGGAGCGCACGGTGTCTCCAGTGCGCGTGCACAGCCCGGTGCGCTACCTTCCAGCTCCCCGAATCGGCAGGGCTAGAGTGGGCATCCAGCCAGGTCGGAGGGTGCCGGCTCAGCGCATCTGGCCGCCAGTACGTCTCTACAGCCCAGGATATCCTACGCCGGCTATGCGCACTGTGTCTCCGGTGCGTCTACACAGCCCAATGCGTCCTGTGCCAGCGCCTCGCATCTGCAGTGCGAAAATAACCATCCAGCCAGAACGGGTTTTGCAGGCTCTACGCTCAAGACCTCCAATGCGCCTCCACGGCCCAGTTTATCCTGTGCCTGTCCCCAGAAGGACAGGGCCTCCTGTATGTCTCTCCAGCCTGGTGAGTCCTGTGCCTAGAACTAATCCTCCTGTATGTCTCCCCAGCCTGGTGAGCCCTGTGGCAGCTCAACGCACCAGACTGCCCATACGTCTCCCCCTCCAGTGATGATCCATGGCACGAAGCCTCCAGTGATGATCCATGGCACGAAGCCTCCAGTGATGATCCATGGCACGAAGCCTCCAGTGATGATCCATGGCACGAAGCCTCCAGTGATGATCCATGGCACGAAGCCTCCAGTGATGATCCATGGCAAGAAGCCTCCAGTGATGATCCGTGGCAAGAAGCCTCCAGTGATGATCCGTGGCAAGAAGCCTCCAGTGATGATCCGTGGCACGAAGCCTCCAGTGATGATCCATGGCACGAAGCCTCCAGTGATGATCCATGGCAAGAAGCCTCCAGTGATGATCCATGGCACGAAGCCTCCAGTGATGATCCATGGCAAGAAGCCTCCAGTGATGATCCATGGCAAGAAGCCTCCAATGATGATCCATGGCACGAAGCCTCCAGTGAGGAGTCATGGAACGAAGGCCTCCAGTCCGGAGCCTCCAGCGACGGCCTCCAGTCCGGAGCCTCCAGCGACGGCCTCCAGTCCGGAGCCTCCAGCGACGGCCTCCAGTCCGGAGCCTCCAGCGACGGCCTCCTGTCCGGAGCCTCCAGCGACGGCCTCCAGTCCGGAGCCTCCAGCGACGGCCTCCAGTCCGGAGCCTCCAGCGACGTTCTCCAGTCCGGAGCCTCCAGCGACGTTCTCCAGTCCGGAGCCTCCAGCGACGTTCTCCAGTCCGGAGCCTCCAGCGACGTTCTCCAGTCCGGAGCCTCCAGCGACATTCTCCAGTCCGGGGCCCGCAGCGACATTCTCCAGTCCGGGGCCCGCAGCGACATTCTCCAGTCCGGGGCCCGCAGCGACATTCTCCAGTCCGGGGCCCGCAACGAGGGTCCCCAGTCCGGGGTCGACGACGAGGGTCCCTGCACCAGAGGTGCCACCAAAGTGGGGTGAGCCAGTGGTGGAGCGGGGTCTGCGTCCCACACCTGAGCCGCCACTGCGGATAGATGCCCACCCAGACCCTCCCCTATAGGTTTAGGTTTTGAGGTCGAAGTCCGCACCTTTGGAGGGGATACAGTAAACTGTATTATAGTGTAGAGTATGTGTGTAGTACTTACTATAGAATGTTGTAGTATACTGTAGAATTGTCACGCCCTGACCTTAGAGATCCTTTTTATGTCTCTATTTTGGTTTGGTCAGGGCGTGAGTTGGGGTGGGTATTCTATGTTCTATGTTTTGTAGTTCTATGTTTTGGCTGGATAGGGTCTCAATCACGGACAGCTGTCTATCGTTGTCTCTGATTGAGAACCATACTTAGGCTGTATCAGAAACACGCTGATAGATGCTTCAAAGCAACAAAATACTCATCTTGAGAATACTTCCAGAACCACTTGAATGTTACTTTAAAGCAACTGCAGGAAGAGAGGTTACATATTTTTGTCAGGTTTAATGAACTGACCCCAGTGCAGTGCTATAGGGCAGGAAGAACGAAGGCCAAAATCAATCAGCTGAATTGTATCAGTGATCAATCAGTGATCAGTGTCACGTTCCTGACCTGTTTTCCTTTTTCTTGTATTTATTTAGTTGGTCAGGGCGTGAGTTGGGTGGGTTTGTCTATGTTTGATTTTCTATGTTGGGATGTTTGTGTTCGGCCGGGTATGATTCTCAATCAGAGACAGCTGTCAATCGTTGTCCCTGATTGAGAATCATACTTAGGCAGCCTGGGTTTCACGTGTGTTTTGTGGGTGTTTGTCTTCCGTGTAGTCGTTGTGCCACACGGGACTGTTTGTCGGTTTGATTTTCTATTTGTTATCTTGCTTCATATAGTGTTCAGTTCGATGCTAATAAATTATGGACACTAACCACTCCGCGTATTGGTCCGATCCTTCTCGCCTCTCCTCGTCCGAGGAGGAATATGAAAGCCGTAACAATCAGACTGTAGAGAATATATTGATCATTTATAGTGGGATGGTGCTTGATAAGAGGAGGAGAAAGAGGCGAGAGAGGGGATGGAGGGAGATAGGGAT
Organism: Salvelinus namaycush; assembly: GCF_016432855.1. Lineage (NCBI taxonomy): Eukaryota > Metazoa > Chordata > Actinopteri > Salmoniformes > Salmonidae > Salvelinus > Salvelinus namaycush. The sequence goes on from NC_052310.1 coordinate 62,733,278, forward strand.
AGAGAGGTTAAAGGTTGAAATACAGAGATAAAAGTTGAGCGAGAGAGAGGGTAATGGAAAGAGAGAAAGTGGTAGAGGTGAAGAGAGAGAGTGAAATAGAAAATGGGATATTGAAAGCGAAAGGGAGGAAGAGGGGAAAAGAGACAGGAAGGTTATGAAAGCAAGCTCTCAGGGAGGCCCTCCTCCCTTCTCGTTCCATTCTCTCTCCTCTTTTCCCTCTCTTCCTCTTGCATGTGGATCAGGGAATGCTGTTTCATGTTGAGGTGACCTATTTTGGAATTCGTGAGAGTGCGCACACATCAGATGAGACCGCAGTCAAAGCTATAGATGGTCGAGATAAACAAACACAGACTGTGATATCTCCCCTCGTGTGGGTGGGTGCGGGTGGGTGCGGTTGCGTGCGTAGGGGGTATATTTTTATAGGAATATTAAGGTGGCAGTGTCTCAAGGGGGGCAGTGGTCTCCTCTTCTCTCCTTTCACAGAACACAGCATTTAAGGGAGTACATTTAACTCTGAATGACCAGTGTATTGTACTCCAAACTGTTACTTTTAGGATATACCATAGTGTTACAGTTTCACATGATAGAAAGTAATATAATTTGCTTCTAACATGTATTTGCTGTTCTGTCTCTGTACATGCATTACCTTATTGTTCCTCTCTCTCTCTGTGTTTCCAGACTCCAGGTCAGGAGGTGTAGTGGAGGAGAGGCAGCCCAAGAAGTAGTGAGGTTCTGGGGATGAGAAGTCCCTGTTCTCTTCCTGTCTTCCCCAGAGAACCAGGAGAACACTGGGACTCTCAAACAGGTAAAGGTCAGTGTTTGGTGTTTGTCTGTCATGTTAACATACGAATTAGAAGAAAATCAAAACATAACAATTTGGTGGGTGCTTATATTTGTCCTATTTTACACATGTACACGTGTGTATTAATTGGAAATGTGTTTTTTGCATATCCCAACTCCATTATCAACAGCAACCCTGGAGCAATTAGGGGAAGTGCCTTGCTCAAGGGCACAATAACCAATTGTTCACCCTGTTGGCTCGGGGATTCAAACTAGTGACATTCCAGTTACTGGCCCAATGCTCTAACCGCTAGGTTATCTGCCGCCACAACCGCTAGGCTACCTGCCGCCACATATCAGTGTCCTGAAACTCAGCCATTTTCCCAAGTCACGTAGAAATGTGTTCTCCCTCTCTCTCTCATTCAATTCAATTCAACAGGTTTTATTGGCATGGGAAACATATGTTTACATTTCCAAAGCAAGTGAAATAGATAATAAACAAAAGTGAAATAAACAATCAAAAACAAACAGTAAACATTACACTCACAAAAGTTTCAAAGGAATGTCATTTAAAATGTCACATTATGGCTATGTACAGTGTTGTAACGATGTACAAATAGTTAAAGTACAAAAGGGAAAATAAATAAGCAGAAATATGGGTTGTATTTACAATGGTGTTTGTTTTTCACTGGTTGACCTTTTCTTGTGGCAAAAGGTCACAAATCTTGCTGCTGTGATGGCACACTGTGGTATTTCACCTAAAAGATATGGGAGTTGATCAGTATTGGATTTGTTTTCTTATTCTTTGTGGGTCTGTGTAATCTGAGGGAAATATGTGTTGCTAATATTGTCATACAGTTGAAGTCGGAAGTTTACATACACCTTAGCCAAATACATTTAAACTCAGTTTTTCACAATTCCTGACATTTAATCCTAGTAAACATTCCCTGTCTTAGGTCAGTTAAGATCACCACTTTATTTTAAGAATGTGAAATGTCAGAATAATAGTAGAGAGAATGATTTATTTCAGCTTTTGTTTCTTTCATCACATTCTCAGTGGGTCAAAAGTTTACATACACTCAATTAGTATTTGGTAGCATTGCCTTTAAATTGTTTAACTTGGGTCAAACGTTTCAGGTAGCCTTCCACAAGCTTCCCACAATAAGTTGGGTGAATTTTGGCCCATTCCTCCTGACAGAGATGGTGTAACTGTGTCAGGTTTGTATGCCTCCTTACTCGCACACGCTTTTTCAGTTCTGCCCACAAATTTTCTATGGGATTGAGGTCAGGGCTTTGTGATATCCACTCCAATACCTTGGCTTTGTTGTCCTTAAGCCATTTTGCCACAACTTTGGAAGTGTGATAGGATTATTTTCCATTTGGAAGACCCGTTTGCAACCAAGCTTTAACTTCCTGACTGATGTCTTGAGCTGTTGCTTCAATATATCCACATAATTTTCCATCCCGATGAAGCCATCTATTTTGTGAAGTGCACCAGTCCCTCCTGCAGCAAAGCACCCCCATAACATGATGCTGCCACCCCCGTGCTTCACGGTTGGGATGGTGTTCTTCGGCTTGCAAGCATCCCCCTTTTTCCTCCAAACATAACGATGTTCATTATAGCCAAACAGTTCTATATTTGTTTCATCAGACCAGAGGACATTTCTCCAAAAAGTACGATCTTTGTCCCCATGTGCAGTTGCAAACCGTAGTCTGGCTTTTTTATGGCGGTTTTGGAGCAGTGGCTTCATTTCTGAGCGGCCTTTCAGGTTATGTCGATATAGGACTCGCTTTTCTGTGGATATAAATACTTTTGTACTTGTTTCCTCCAGCATCTTCACAAGGTCCTTTGCTGTTGTTCTGGGATTGATTTGCACTTTTCGCACCAAAGTACGTTCATCTCTAGGAGACAGAACGCGTCTCCTTCCTGAGTGGTATGATGGCTGCATGGTCCCATGGTGCTTATACTTGCGTACTATTGTTTGTACAGATGAACGTGGTACCTTCAGGCGTTTGGAAATTGCTCCTAAGGATGCACCAGACTTGTGGAGGTCTTGGCTGATTTCTTTTGATTTTCCCATGATGTCAAGCAAAGAGACACTGAGTTTGAAGGTAGGCCTTGATACATCCACAGGTACACATCCAATTGAAATTATGTCAATTAGCCTATCAGAAGCTTCTAAAGCCATGACATAATTTTCTGGAATTTTCCAAGCTGTTTAACTTTTCTGCGCTACGGATACCGAATACGGGTTCACTTTCCTAAACAACCGCTGAATTGCAGGGCGCCATATTCAAAAATATTCCTAAAAATATTTATAATCATACAATCACAAGTGAAATATACCAAAACACAGTTTAGCTTGTTGTTAATCTACCTATCGTGTCAGATTTAGAAAATATATTTTACAGCGAAAGAAATCCAAGCTTTTGTGAGTGTAGCTTTCAATGCTATAACAGCTTAGCCTTATATTAGCTTGGTTAGCTTGGTCACGAAAGTCAGAAAAGCAATAAAATGAATCGCTTACCTTAGATAATCTTCAGACGTTTTCACTCACGAGACTCCCAGTTATACAACAAATCTTCTTTTTGTTCGATAATTATTACTTTTATCACAAAAAAACGCCATTTGGGTTGCGCGTTATGATGAGAAAACTACAGCCTCGTTCCGGTCCTGAAAGGAAGATGAAAATTTCCAAATGTATCAGATTAAAAAATATTACAAAAAATATTTATAATCATGCAATCACAAGTGAAATATACCAAAACACAGCTTAGCTTGTTGTTAATCCACCTATCGTGTCAGATTTTGAAAATATATTTTACAGCGAAAGAAATCCAAGCTTTTGTGAGTGTAGCTTTCAATGCTATAACAGCTTAGCCTTATATTAGCTTGGTTAGCTTGGTCACGAAAGTAAGAAAAGCAATAAAATGAATCGCTTACTTTTGATAATCTTCGGGTGTTTTCACTCACGAGACTCCCAGTTACACAACAAATGTTATTTTTGTTTGATAAATATTACTTTTATCACCAAAAAACGCCATTTGGGTTGCCCATTATTTTGAGAAAACAAAAGTCGTGTTCCGTTTGACAAATCCCAAAAAGTATCCGAAATGGTCGTAGTAACATTTAAAATGTTTTTTATAATCAAACCTCAGGTTGTCTTTAACTAACATAATCGATAATATTTCAATCGGAGCATAACCTATTCATTAAGAGAGAAAAGGAAAATGGTGAGCTCCTCCCACGCGCGCAGGAAATATTCAGAGGATACCTGACTTCTTTTGAAACATCTCGCTCATTTTTCAAAATAAAAGCCTGAAACTATGTCTAAAGCCTGGTCACAGCCTGTGGAAGCCATTGGGAAAATAATCTGGTTGATACCCCTTTAACCTCTAACACCTCCCAAACCCGGATCCGGGAGCACCCCCATCAGTAGAAAAGCTACTAGCATAGCCTAGCATAGCGTCACAAGTAAATACTAGCATCTAAATATCATTAAATCACAAGTCCAAGACACCAGATGAAAGATACACATCTTGTGAATCCAGCCATCATTTCTGATTTTTAAAATGTTTTACAGGGAAGACACAATATGTAAATCTATTAGCTAACCACGTTAGCAAAAGACACCAGTTTTTTACTCCATCAGTAGCTATCACAAATTCGACCAAATAAAGATATAAATAGCCACTAACCAAGAAACAAATTCATCAGATGACAGTCTGATAACATATTTATTGTATAGCATATGTTTTGTTAGAAAAATGTGCATATTTCAGGTATAAATCATAGTTTACCATTGCAGCCACCATCACAACTCGACTAGAATAACTACAGAGAGCAACGTGTATTACCTAATTACTCATCATAAAACATTTCTTAAAAATACACAGCGTACAGCAATTGAAAGACACAGATCTTGTGAATCCAGACAATATTTCAGATTTTCTAAGTGTTTTACAGCGAAAACACAATATAGCGTTATATTAGCATACCACAATAGCAAACATCACAACCGCATTGATTCAAGCCAAACATAGCGATTACGTATAAACCACCAAAAGATATAAATTTTTTCACTAACCTTCTCAGAATTCTTCAGATGACAGTCCTATAACATCATATTACACAATGCATATAGAGTTTGTTCGAAAATGTGCATATTTAGCGGCACAAATCGTGGTTATACAATGAGAAAAGTAGCAAAGCTGCCCAGAAAATGGCAGGAGAAATCTTTGAAGAGGCACCTAGTCTAATCAGTAACTATTCCAAAACTTGACTAAAAAATACAGGTTGGACAGCAATTGAAAGACAAATTAGTTCTTAATGCAATCGCTGGGTTACATTTTTAAAATTAACGTTACTTCAAGCATACAGCGTGCGCTAAAGCGAGACCGCACCATAATTCATGGCGGAATTATTATCTGACATTTGTCAACATAAGTACGAATTAACAGCATAAAGACTGCTTACTATTAGCTGAGCTTCCATCAGAATCTTGGGCAAGGTGTCCTTTCTCCAGAACAATCGTCTTTGGGTTGAAAGATGTCCTCTTGTCCGGTCGAAATAGCCGCTAATGTTAGCCGCCAACTGGAGTGGTGTCCAACTCGTGAAAGCGCATGGCAAAGAAATCCCAGAAAATCGCAATAAACTGCTATAAACTGCTAAGTCGGTTTAAATTAACTACCTTATGATGTCTTTAACACCTATAACGAATAAAAACATGACCGGAGATATAGAACTACTAAAACGAAAGCGTTTGCAGGACGCCATTGTGATGTCTTCATGCGTCAAGCGCACCGTTGAAAAGGACGGTACTTCCGTTCCACGGTCTATATATAGGGCCCAGATTGCGCAATCCACTCCATTCAAATTCTCCCCGCTTACTGACATCTAGAGGAAGACGTATGCAGTGCATGTAGCCCGATGGCTTACATGGGGACTTATAAACTGGCCTCAGAACATGGACCTCGATTTCTGAAATCTCACTCCCTGACAGGAAATGTGCTGCAGAATGAGTTCTGTTTCACTCAGAGAAATAATTCAAACGGTTTTAGAAACTAGAGAGTGTTTTCTATCCAATAGTAATAATAATATGCATATTGTACGAGCAAGAATTGAGTACGAGGCAGTTTAATTTGGGAACGAATTTTTCCAAAGTCGAAATAGCACCCCCCATAGGCTCAAGAAGTTAAATGGAGGTTAGACAGGCCAGGAAACAAAGATTTAAAAAATATATATATATCACTTCCGGGTTACTTTTTCTCAGGATTTTGCTTTGCAGAATAAGTATTCTTTTTCTCACAGACAATATTTTGACAGTTTTGGAAACTTTGGAGTGTTTTCTATCCTAATCTGTAAATTATATGCATATTCTACGATCTGGGCCAAAGAAAATGTCCGTTTACGTTGGGTACGTTATTTAAAAATAAAAATAAATTCTGACCCCTAGCGCTAAGAGGTTTTAAAGGCACAGTCAACTTAGTGTATGTAAACTTCTGACCCACTGGAATTGTGATACACTGAATTATAAGTGAAATAATCTGTCTGTGAACAATTATTGGAAAAATGACTTGTGTCATGCACAAAGTAGATGTCCTAACCGACTTGCCAAAACTATAGTTTGTTGACAAGAAATTTGTGGAGTGGTTGAAAAACGAGTTTTAATGACTCCAACCTAAGTGTATGTAAACTTCCGACTTCAACTGTATATTTGGCAGGAGGTTTGGAAGTGCAGCTCAGTTTCCACCTAATTTTGTGGGCAGTGTGCACCTACAGCGGCCTTTCTCAATAGCAAGGCTCTGCTCACTGAGTCTGTACATAGTCAAAGCTTTCCTTAAGTTTGGGTCAGTCACAGTGGTCAGGTATATTGCCACTGTGTACTCTCTCTTTAGGGCCAAATAGCATTCTAGTTTGTGCTGTTTTTTTGTTAATTATTTCCAATGTGTCAAGTAATCTTTTTGTTTTCTCATGATTTGGTTGGGTCTAATTGTGTTGCTGTCCTGGGGCTCTGTGGGGTCTGTTTGTGTTTGTGAACAGAGTCCCAGGACCAGCTTGCTTAGGGGACTCTTCTCCAGGTTCATCTCTCTGTAGGTGATGGCTTTGGTATGGAAGGTTTAGGAATTGATTCCTTTTAGGTGGTTGTAGAATTTAACGGCTCTTTTCTGTATTTTGATAATTAGCGGGTATCGGCCTAATTCTGCTCTGCATGCATTATTTGGTGTTTTACGTTGTACACAGAGGATATTTTTGCAGAATTCTGCATGCAGAGTCTCAATTTGGTGCTTGTCCCATTTTGTGAATTCTTGGTTGGTGAGCGGACCCCAGACCTCACAACCATAAAGGGAAATGTGTTCTATAATTGATTCAAGTGTTTTTAGCCAGATCCTAATTGGTATGTCAAATTAAATATTTATTTTGATGGCATAGAATGCCCTTTTTGTCTTGTCTCTCAGATCATTCACAGCTTTGTGGAAGTTACCTGTGGCGCTGATGTTTAGTCCAAGGTATGTATAGTGTTTTGTGTGCTCTAGGTCTAGATGGAATTTGTATCTGTGGTCCTGGCGAATGGACCTTTTTTGGAACACCATTATTTTGGGCTTACTGAGATTTACTGTCAGGGCCCAGGTCTGGCAGAATCTGTGCAGAAGATCTAGGTGCTGCTGTAGGCTGTCCTTGGTTGGGGACAGAAGCACCAGATCATCAGCAAACAGTAGATATTTGACTTCAGATTCTAGTAGGGTGAGGCCGGGTGCTGCAGACTGTAATAGTGCCCTCGCCAATTCGTTGATTTATATGTTGAAGAGGGTGGGGCTTAAGCTGCATCCCTGTCTCACCCCACGGCCCTGTGGGAAGAAATGTGTGTGTTTTTTGTCTATTTTAACCGCACACTTGTTGTTTGTGTACAAAGATTTTATAATGTCGTATGTTTTTCCCCCAACACCACTTTCCATCAATTTGTATAGCAGACCTTCATGCCAAATAGATTCAAAGGCTTTTTTGAAATCAACAAAGCATGAGAAGACTTAGTCTTTGTTTTGTTTGTTTGTCAATTAGGGTGTTTAGGGTGAATACGTGGTCTGTCATACAATAATTTGGTAAAAAGCCAATTTGACATTTGCTCAGTAGATTGTTTTCACTGAGGAAATGTACGAGTCTGCTGTTAATGATAATGCAGAGGATTTTCCCAAGGTTGCTGTTGACCCATATCCCACTGTAGTTATTGGGGTCAAATTTGTCTCCACTTTTGTGGATTTAGGTGGTCAGTCCTTGGTTCCAAATATTGGGGAAGATACCAGAATCATAAAACACGGGACGAGATGTTAAAACTGTCCATTGTGCCAATAGATGGTATGCACTCACATGAGATTTGCCGTGATGTTGACAGAGTGGCATGGGAGGTTTATTTCTTAGACTGGGTTAAGACGTCAATTTTGGGACACATCCTCAGTAGTAAGTATGATGTTTAAGTGTTTTAGTATAGCCAATTGGAATTTGTTGTCTGTATATTTTATCATTTCATTGAGGATGTCATCACCACAGGCCTTTTTGTGTTGGAGGGTTTTTATTTTGTTCTGTAGTTCATTCATTCATTCATTCATCACTCTCTCTCACACACACACACACACACACACACTCACACACAGACTTACACACACATATGTAAATTGAGGTCTCGCCAAAGGCTTTGAAGGTGCTGTTTGAGATAAATTTAACTGATGAATAGCAGTGACAGCGGAGGAGGACACACACTTAGAGTGTGTGATAGCATAGGGACGAAGGGTCAGGGGTCATGGCTAGTTCTGTGTCACTGCGGGGGAGAGGGTGGGGGTGACACTGCCCGAGAGTAAGTAAGTGAGAGAGCTTTTTAATATCAGAGGATTGAATAGCTTGTGTACTCATTAGCTAGATCAGTTGGGATTATTATGCCACGTTTGTCCTCTCTATTACAGCCCCTTATAGTGACTAGTGGGTGTTGGGCAGTGAGGGGGGGGTGAGGGGGAGCAGAGAGATAAAGTTCTGCTCCCCATCTTGTTGCAGCTTCAACCCCATGGCTCCAGTTTGTGTGTTGATAGTGGTGTGTGGTCTTCACAGCTGCTGTCCTTTCCTCTTTCCTCTGTCTCCATTACCAGGTTTCGCCTCTCCTGCTGTCCCCTGTCACTCGCCTCAAATGTTCCCTCTCCCCAGCCCAGCTGTCCCCTTCTCTCACAGGCTTCTGTGCCTCTTTCTGTCCTCTGCCTCTTGTTGTCCCTCTCTCTGTTCCCTCCTGTCTCCCTTCACGCGCTCTCTCTGTCCTCTGCCTCTCGTTGTCCCTCTCTCCGTTCCCTCCTGTCTCTCTCCATACACTCTCTCTGTCTCTCTATCTTTCTCTTTTCCATGTGTCTTCCTGCGCCGTCTCTTTTTCTCTTTCTGAAAAGAGAGGTAGAGAGCGAGAGAGGGAGAAAGAGAATGAGCAATGGAGAGGGAGAGTGGACTGTACTGCTGGGACTTAATGAAGCTAATGGGCAGAGTAAACACACCATTGACCTAAAGTGGACAGATTTGTGTGCATTCGTGTGTGCGTGCCTTTAGGCTCTGTGTGTTTGCGTTCATGGCTGCGTGCATGCGTGTGTGTGTGTTTAATGGTTGACGCTTGTTAGGTCTTAGCTCTGTCTCATAAATCCAGTTATAATAGGGATTTGTGTGTCTGAGTGATTTGCAACCTGCTTCCTTCTATTGTTCTGGCCAACACCGGGACTCTCTCTCCATCTCTCTTTCTCTTTCTCCATATCTCTCTCACACACACTCTCACACACACACACACACACACACACACACACACACACACACACACACACACACACACACACACACACACACACACACACACACACACACACACACACACACACACACAAACCAGACACACTGACCACAACTTTCCATCTTGAGTTCTATTTTTAGCACTGAGAGGTTGCTGATGCTAGCAGTAGGAATGTGCCATGTCACAGAGTTGAGGTTAGTTCAGCTCACTCCCACCTCACTCCCTGTTACCAATACCTTTGGAGAGTGGGGAGTTACTTTATTTGAGAAATATTGGCTGGAAAGAGGAGAGAGAGGGAGGGAGAAAGAGAGAGAATGGGATGGAGAGACAGCAGGATGAGATGAAAGAAGAAATGGTGGGTCAGATACATTTTCTTCATTAGAAGTATACTGACTCTAGTGTGTCTCACTCTCTCTCTGTCCATCGCTCTTTCTGTCCATCTGTCCATCTCTCTCTCTCTCGCTCTCTCTCTCTCTCTCTCTCGCTCTCTCGCGCTCTCGCTCTCGCTCTCTCTCGCTCTCGCTCTCGCTCTCGCTCTCGCTCTCTCTCTCTCTCTCTCTCTCTCTCTCTCTCTCTCTCTCTCTCTCTCTCTCTCTCTCTCTCTCTCTCTAATTGCTTTTCCATGGCAGCTCACACAGCAATAAAACTAGATTTGTTTAGTTCATAGAGGCCGGTGCGGAACACACAAACACACACAAACACACACCCATTATACTAAAATGTCCACTCATGCAGTCTGTGTGCTCTAATTCTGCGCAGATGGACGTTTATTCACAGCTGTGTGTGTATGTGTATGTGTGCTTGCATGTGTGTTATGTAACTCTACTCCCTTTCCTCTGGGTTAATTAGGTTCACATATCTATTTTCCCGCTCTCTTTCCATCCCCTTCCTTCCTCAACCCCCCATCTCTATCGCTTTCTCTCAATCTCTCTCCTGTCGCAACTGTAGTTCCTAAATTAGAACCTGTTTTGTAATGAAAACAGTCAGTGTTATTTTTATTTACTATTCAGGGCAGCTTCCGGGGAGGTAGTCCCATAGGCCTGAAGCACACGCACACGCACACAAACAAGCACACGCACAGAGAGATAGAATAAAGGAGAAAATGACATGAGAAGGGAGAGTGGAAGTGATTTTGGTATATGAATGAAGGTTTTTGATTGATTTCAGTAGGCTGATGGTATATCAGTTCAGATGGATGTATCTAGTCCCCCAGCTCTGCAGGGTGTATCCACCATATCAGGATGAGAGAGGCTTACTGTGGTATAATCCACTTACCATCTATGGTTACCACAGGCTTTGATTGGGACAGGGTTTCTCACCAGGGTCTGAGGGGGTTAAAGCTGATTAAAGGGATGCTGTAGATCACCCCCAAAATAAAAGTTAGAGACAGTCAGAGGTAAACTGAGAACGAGAGAGGCATAGAAAGGGAGAGAGAGAGAAAAAAGAAAGATGCGGGAGAGAGCATGCAGACAGGATTAAAAACACACAACCTGTGTGTGTGTGTATTTGATTTTGTATTTTTTATGGATCCCCATTAGCTGCTGCCAAGGCACATCTACAGTACAAAATCCACGTGTACGTGTGTATAGTGCGTATGTTACCGTGTGTGTGTATGCATGTGTCTGTGCCTGTTTGTGGTGCTTCACAGACCCCGCTGTTCCATACGGTTTATTTTTATTTGTTTTTTAAATCTAATTTTACTGCTTGCATCAGTTACTTGATGTGGAATAGAGTTCCATGTAGCCGTGGCTCTGTGCTCTGTACTGTGCTCCTCCCATAGTCTGTTCTGAACTTGGGGACTGTGAAGACACCTCTGGTGGCATGTCTTGTGGGGTATGCATGGGTGTCTGAGCTGTGCGCCAGTAGTTCAAACAGAGAGCTTGGTGCATTCAACATGTCAATACCTCTCATAAATACAAGTAGTGATGAAGTCAATCTCTCCTCCACTTTGAGCCAGGAGAGATTGACATGCATATTATTCATATTAGCTCTCTGTGTACATCCAAGGGACAGCCGTGCTACCCTGTTCTGAGCCAATTGCAATTTTCCTATGTCCCTTTTTGTGGCACCTGACCACACGACTGAACAGTAGTCAAGGTGCGACAAAACTAGGGCCTGTAGGACCAGCCTTGTTGATAGTGCTGTTAACTTCTTATGGCTGCAGGGGCAGTATTGAGTAGCTTGGATGAAAGGTGCACAGAGGTGCCCATAGTAAACTGCCTGCTCCTCAGTCCCAGTTGCTAAACTGCCTGCTCCTCAGTCCCAATATATGCATATTATTATTCGTATTGGATAGAAAACAATCTGAAGTTTCTAAAACTGTTTGAATTATGTCTGTGAGTATAACAGAACTCATATGGTAGGCAAAAACCTGAGAAGTTCCACTTCCTGTTTGAATTTTTTCTGAGGTGGCAGATTTTCAACCAAGCTCTCAATGAAATTACAGCGAGATATGGATGAGTTTTCACTTCCTACGGCTTCCACTAGATGTCAACAGTCAATAGAACTTTGTCTGATGACTCTAATGTGAAGGGGGGCCGAATGAGGAATGAGTAATCACTGCCATGAGCTGAGCATGCTTTCACCATGCGCTTTCACATGAGGAGGACCTCCGTTCCACCTCTCTTCTGAAGTCAATCCAATTCTCCGGTTGGAACGTTATTCAAGATGTATGTTAACAACATTCTAAAGATTGATTCAGTACATCGTTTGACATGTTTCTACTGACTGTTACGGAACTTTTGGACATTTCGTCACGTTATAGTGGAGGCGCTTTGTTACTTTGGAATTGTTTACCAAAGCCGCTAACCAAAGTAGCTAATTGGACATAAATAACGGACATTATCGAACAAATCAAGCATTTATTGTGGACCTGGGATTCCTAGGACTGCATTCTGATGAAGATCATCAAAGGTAAGGAAACATTTATCATGTATTTTCTGGTTTCTGTTGACCCCAACATGGTGGCTAATTTGGCTATTGTTCTGAGCTCCGTCTCAGATTATTGCATGATTTGCTTTTTCCGTAAAGTTTTTTTTAAATCTGACACAGCGGTTGCATTAAGGAGAGGTATATCTATAATTCCATGTGTATAACTTGTATTATCATCTACATTTATGATGAGTATTTCTGTTGAAACGATGTGGCTATGCAAAATCACTTGATGTTTTTGGAACTAGTGAATGTAACGCGCCAATGTAAACTCCGATTTTTTGTTATAAATATGAACTTTATCAAACAAAACATGCATGTATTGTGTAACATGAAGTCCTATGAGTGTCATCTGATGAAGATAATCAAAGGTTAGTGATACATTTTATCTCTATTTCTGCTTTTTCTGACTGCTATCTTTCGCTGGAAAAATGGCTGTGCTTATTGTGGTTTTGTGGTGACCTAACATAAGAAGGCAGAGCTGCGCTTTATTATGGACAGACTTCTCTCCATTTGACCTACTGTTGTATCAATATATTTTGACCATGACCATTTACAATCCAGGGTTACTCCAAGCAGTTTAGTCTCCTCAACTTGCTCAATTTCCAATTGATTTATTACAAGATTTAGTTGAGGTTTAGGGTTTAGTGAATTATTTGTCCCAAATACAATGCTTTTAGTTTGTAACTAACTGCAGCTCTTTGTTAGTTGTTGCAGTCATTTCAGTCGCTGTAGCAGCTGACATGTATAGTGTTGAGTTATCCGCATACATAGACACACTGACTTTACTCAAAGCCTGTGGCACGTCGTTAGTAAAGATTGAAAAAGTAAGGGGCCTAGACAGCTGCCCTGGGGAAATCCTGATTTTACCTGGATTATGTTTGAGAGGCTTCCATTAAAGAACACCCTCTGTGTTCTGTTAGACAGGTAACTCTTTATTCACTATACAGCAGGGGGTGTAAAGCCATAACACATACATTTTTCCAGCAGCAGACAATGATCGATAATGTCAAAAGCCACACTGAAGTCTAACAAGACAGTCCCCACAATCTTTTTAGCATAGATTTCTCTCAGCCAATCATCTGTCATTTGTGTAAGTGCCGTGCTTGTTGAATGTCCTTCCCTATAAGCATGCTGAAAGTTTGTTGTCAATTTGTTTACTGTAAAATAGCATTATATCTGGTCAAACACCATTTTTTCCAAAAGTTGATAACATGCTGATTGGTCGACTATTTGAGCCAGTAAAGGGGGCTTTACTATTCCTAAGTAGCGGAACTACTTTTGCTTACCTCCAGGCCTGGGGGTACACTTTCTAGTAGGCTTAAATTGAAAATATGGCAAATAGGAGTGGCAATATCGTCCGCTATTATCCTCAGTAATTTTCCATCCAAGTTGTCAGACCCTGGTGGTGGTGGTGTGTGTGTGTGTGAACGAGAGAGAAAAAGAAAAGCGAGGAGAGAATTGGAGGAAAGCTGAGTGTGTGTGAGAAGTAGTGGGGGCCAGCAAACAAAGTGAGAGCAGAGGGAGGAGGGGAAAAGTGGAGGAGGGGAAGGAGGCGGAGCTAAGACAGACAGCAGGGAAGGAAGAAAAGCAGAGTAGGGGGAAAGAGAGGAGAAGAGATCAAAGGGGAGAAGGAAAGAGTGCTTCCTTTTAAAACTCCTCACAGTGGTCTGTGGAATAAAGGAAAGTTAGAGGAGAACGAGAGAGGAGAAACAGAGAGGAAGATTTGAGTTAACGAACTGGGACCATAGTGATTTTCTTCAGGAGAGACGGAGACAAGTGGAGGCAGCAATGCAGGCGTTTCACTGGGGTGAGTGTGTGTGAGCAAGCCACAGCATGGTTCATGATCAAACTTACTCTGAAATGTGTGCGTGTGTGCACGCGTGTGTGGGGGCGTGTGTGTGTGTGCTCGTGTGGGTGTGTGGGTGCTCACATGCATGAGTGTATGCTTAGAAAATATTTTACATTTTCTCTGTTTAGTCAATCAAAGTTACCAATTGGAACTTTAGGCACTCAAGGCGGTGTGGGAAAGCAGTTCCATCAATGGAAGGTGTGAGGTGATAATGCTGTCCCACATTTTCCAACTCCAGGTACATAGACCATAAAAAAATCCCTGAGTGTGTGTGTATGAAAGCTCGCCTACCTAAACAGAAAGACAGAGCGTTACAGGGTAGGAAACTACTCTAGAAATGCCACAGTAAGCCAGGCTGTTTTAGCCAAATGCAGCCTGGCTTACTGGCAGTACAGGCTGACGCCAGATCAGTTGATACTGGAGTTAATATCGGGACATATCAACAATAACTACAACTCTAAACTGACCGCCAGTCAGTTGCTAGGTTTTTTTCTGAGGGCAGTTCCATAGTAACTGGATATTCTGATGTGTGTGTGGGTGAGTCTTAAGTGAAGGGTGGGTGTTTGGTGGTGGTTTAAGGGCTAAGGTGGGGGGATTGCGTCAAAGTTTTGAGGAGGGGTGAAGTGGGATTTTGGGTTGATGGGGCTCAGGGACTTTGGGGTTTTGGCGGCCTGTGAATTGTAGTTATTGGATAATTGATATTTAGAAATTGGCTGTAGGTTATTGATCTGTGGTCTATGTTACTGAGGTTTTGGATAAAGCCTGTTACCCTTCTGTCTGACAGCTTGCCGGGAGAAAGGAGTTATTCAGTCTGTCCACAAATACATAAAATACACACACACACACACACAGAAGCACACACGCACGGACTCACACACACACACATGCGCACGCACGCACACACACACACTAAACTAACCACTATATAAGAGGAGCAACAAGTTGTAAACACAAACACACAAACAGTTTGTCTTGATGAGAGAGTAGAGCACAGAAGTGGTCACTGTTGTGTAGTCGTCTCTTTTTAATGAGCTGTTTCTTCATCACAGGAACATTGTAATTTTTCCTCTGTGTTGTTACGCAGGATGTGTCAGCACATATGTTTACAGACTCTATGTTCTCAGGGTTTGCACTGCAGCTATCATGTAGCCTGGTTAAACCAAACCATAACAACAGTGATTCCATTTGGAATCCAGGCTATCTAAATTCAGCTCAACTTCATATTCTAGATTTTTGTTTGGCCAAAGTTTTTGCTGATGATCTATCTGAGACATACAGTACCAGTGAAAATGTTGGCACACCTACTCATTAAAGGGTTTTTCTTTATTTTTACTAATTTCTACATTGGATAATAATAGTGAAGACATCAAAACGGTTACCTCATAGAAGGTTACCTCATAGACTTTGGAACAAAACAGATGAGGTACTGTAAATGTGTCTCATGCTGCGGGTCTCGTAACCCTTTCCACATTGACCCAATGTTGACTCACACTATAGGTAGCCTAGCAGTTACGAGTGTTGGGCCAGTAACCGAAAAGTTGCTGTTTCCAGTCCCCGAGCCGGAAATGTGCCATATATCCAGATGTATTTTTCTGTCCTTCCCAAACCTCCATAACATCTCCTTTTCTCCTTTCCTATTCCCTATTTTCCCTCCTCCCCTCTGACTCTCTCTCTTCTTTCTGTTGACCCGTGTGCCAGGCCTTTATATAAGGTTTGAGTGAGAGGGGGGATGGAGGGGAGTAGAGAGGGGTGTGAGAGAAAGAAGAGCTTAAAGAGAGGGCAAGAGAGCTCATTAAAGTAGGTTTGGTCTCAGCTCACTGCGCTGAATCAGTGTTTTCCACACCACTCTGTTCCCCCTCCATCCCTCTATCCATCCCTCCATCTCTCAATCTCTCTGGCAGCTAGAGTTAAAGTGACAGAACACTGTGTGTGTGTGTGTGTGTGTGTATAATCACTTTTGTACTTAGGTGGTTTCCCCCTACTCACTCAGACTCTGGGCTCTATTTTAACAAACCTAACACAATGAGAAATCTTAGCGCTATAGGTCTGGGCGTGTCCAAAAGATTTTTTGCTATTTTCACAGCCGGAATTATGGTCACAGTAGCTGGCAGTGGAGCTAAAGGGCTGGGTTTTGATGAATTAACAAGTTGTAAGTGTGTCAAGGCTTGACCTTTCACTAGTCAATCAGTACTTGCACTATGGCTAAATATGTGATTGCTTTAAGTTGTCTATTTATGGTATTTTATATATTGCGTTATCATCAACTCCAATTTGAATGTTAGTCTGTTATAGCCTTGTTTTTTAAATAGCCTGCAGAAATAAAATTACAAAATGTACTTTATGTAGGCCTATCCCATCTTTGCTAAATATGTTGAACATGTTTACAGTCCACATTGTAAGAAGCCTAATTGCATGGCTTCAATATGGAAAGTTATTGTTAAACAGCATCTACACTGATATAGGGGCAATGCCTACTGTAAATTGCATTGTCTGCCATGGACATGCCAAACGTTGTTAATGAGCAAGATTAAATTCACTAAAGGCTTAAAAAGAGAGTGAATAATTCAAATCAAATTCTAATTTTAAGGACACACCTCAAATATTGCCAGACAGGTAAATTGCCGAATCTGGCGTAAGGGGTGGGAAATGCCAGTCTGGCAGTTTTTACATTACAAAATTGCAAACGAATGTACGTTTGACACTTGCGTCTCCTTAGAGCCATTTGAAAATAGAGCCCTCTGTCTCTCCATGATGAGTTATCTTGAATTATACATTATAGTTATCCTGAATTACACACTGCCTGGCACAGTTGGACATAGGCAGCACTGCTTATGTAACAGCTGGTGTGGAATTAATTTGTGTGTGTGTGTTTGTGCCTGTGTGTGTGTGTGTCTAATCCTACCAACTATGCATTCTGCTTGAAGTCAGCAACGAGGAACCTACTAATGATTAATTGGATGACTGTTCAACTGTCTCTAACATAACTTTAGCTTTGTTGAAATCTTGATTTTGCCGAGCAGAAGCAGACAACATTTTGAAGCTCTGTGATAGTGTGACCTAGTTTCTCCTGGTGAAACCTAGGTGTGGTAGTTATCCTCTCCCCAGAAACAGGGTGCTGTTACTGGGCTTACCTATCCTCTTTCTGCCCCCTTCTCTGGTTCATGGCAGAGTGGGGTTGTATTTAGAGTGAAATAACCCATTTGTTTATTATCTATTTCACTTGATTTGGCAATGCAAACAATGTTTCCCATGCCAATAAATCCCTTTTAATTGAATTGAATGAAATTGATTTAACAAACACCCCCGCCTCTGTCCTTGTCGTATTTAACTCTGAAACAATACCTCTTCACTTACTATAGAAACAATACCACAGAAGGGAAGGGAGTTTTGGAGGGAAGTTTTAGAGGAAAAAGGGTTTCCCCCTCTCTTTTTGTTGCTTCTTTCTCTCTAGTTTTCTGAGCTCCTCGACAATTATTGTCAGAGCAGTCAGAGTTGGTTGTAAAACTCAACACAACAAAAGACCCTAAGGGGATCATCTTAACCAGAATACAATACTGTGAGCTACTTGTCCCATTGGCTTACAGCAACAAAACAACACAGTTAGTGTAGCTAAGGCTTTTGTTCCAGACCAGTACCAACACACTGGATTCAACTAATCAAGGGGAGGTGTCAAGGGGTTGATTTGGAACTGGTGTCTGATGGACAGTAGCAGGCTGGCAGAGTGGTGCCGAGTCTCTCTACACACCCACAACCACCACCACCACCACCAGCGGTATTCACATTATCCCTGTCTGCCTGTCTGACCGCGAGCCGCAACCCCCCCCCCCCCCCCCCCCCCCACACACACACAAGTGTCTGTCTGTCTGACCACCGGCCACTGCTAAATAACCATTAGTGGTTGGAAATTCTAAAATTTCCAACTGGACTTTGAGCGCAAGATTCAACTCAGCCATTTCCCCTCACATACTTCCAATGCCTTCCCTCCCCATTCCCAGACCAGGCCTGCTGACTGAGGACCAACTGTCTGTTTACCTCATCTGTCCAGAGCTGTCTCCTACTCTATACCTTATGCCCTGACCCACAGAATAAATACAATAGATTATAATAGAATGAAGTGGAATAGAATTGAATACATTATAGTAGAGTAGACTAAAGTAGAATAGAAGAGTAAGCAAGAGTTACACTGGGAAGATATGGAGCCAGTCTACTGATATTTTTTGCTATTAGACAAAAGGGTTAGCTATATGTGTCTGATATTGTATGGATGTTTTTAAATAAACAAGGCTTCTGATGGAGCACCTCCTTCTCTCTTGCTCTCGCTCTCTCTCGCTCTCGTTCTCACACTATTTCTCCTCTCCCGGCATTATTCTTCTCCTACTCTGTTACTCTTTAATTCTTCCTTCCTTCCTACCTGTATGTTTCTGGCAGTGTATGATTCTCTAAACTGTTTAACACAGGGCGTTATTAAGCAGGGATTGTAGCCAATACCTGATTAATCAATCCCTGTAGCGATTATAATGACCAGCCAAGACCTGATTAATCAAACCCTGTTGTGACTATGATGACCAATGCTGCATACAACCACCATTGTCTCACTGTGTAACTTTAGTAGCATCTTAACATTCCGTTTATGCCCATACAGTGAACTCCACCTGCTGTGCCTGCGTGTGTTCCTGTGTGTGTGGTGTGTGCGCATGCGTGCGTGCGTGATTCAGTCTTCAGCCCTCTCTACAGTCTGGCCATAATGGAGCCCAGATGCTTTGAGATGCTAAGGAGCCAACCTGCCCCCTGTCAGACTGACACACACACACACACACACAGACACAGACACTGACTCACACCCTGACTCACTCATTCACTCTCTCTTTCTCTCTTTTTATTATTTTACCTATTCCTGGTATCTTCTTTCATTCTTTCTTTTGTTCTTTCTTTCTTTTGTTTTTCTCCTTTTCCTTTCTTCTTTCTCTTATTCCCACCCTCCCTCCCTCTATCTCGTTCCACCCCGGGCATGAAACATGTAGGCCTCTCTGGTCCCATGGCAACCAATCCAAACAGAGAGCAGCTGAAGTCTGCAAAAGCAACGGTTGGCCATAAAAGAAAAAAATAAACTGGCTTTTGTTGCCAGTCTCTAGCTGTGTTTGATCTGTGTGTGTGCATGTTCATGTGCACGTGCATGTATTCTGTGTTACAGCATAGAAAGCCTGCTTTAATGAAGTGGGTCAGTACCTGGTGGCAGACTGATTGAGAATTCAGCAAAGCTAGGTACTTCCCAAACTAGACAAGGAAAAATTGGCTAACACAGAAGCCGACTGGCAGCCATAGTGGTTAGTAAGAAGTGGACACACACACACGCTACAGGTCTTCAAGCCATGTGAGGGAAGGTGACAGGGACATCAAACAGACAGTCACTGTGTAGGAATGTAAGGGCAATTAAAAACTAAAACTACGTTTTACAGTGCCTTCAGAAAGAATTCGCACCCATTGACTTTTTCCACATTCCTGAATTTAAAATGGATTAAATTGAGATTTTGTGTCACTGGCCTTCACACAATACCCCATAATGTCAAAGTAGAATGATGTTTTTAGACATTTTTACAAATTAATAAAAAATGAAAAGCTAAAATGTCTCGAGTCAATAAGTATTCAACCCCTTTGTTATGGCAGGCCTAAATATTTCTTATGGCAAGTAAAAATGTAATGGGGTGCGTAACTGGTGCCAGTGAAGTCAGACGCAGGAGAGCAGAACTAGGTAATAGCCGGAGCAGTTTAATATCAAAAGCAACGGCATAAAGAATTAACCAACATGGGTACAAAACCTGACGCACATCAGTAAACATGTGCACAAGCACTTACAACAAACAGCGAACACCGGGGCCTCACTGCGGTGACGGTCGGCGCTGGCTTTCTGGCACAGCACGGCTCGCTGAAGGGGAACATGAGCTGCGTACCATGTCTCCTCCGCAAGCCGGAACCAGTCGTCCCCCACAGGAGCCTCGGTCTGACTCTGATGCCAAGGAGCCAGAACCGGCTCATACCCCAGTACGCACTGGAAGGGGGAGAGGTTAGTGGAGGAGTGGCGGAGCGAGTTCTGGGCCATCTCTGCCCAGGGCACAAACGCCGCCCACTCCCCTGGCCGGTCCTGGCAATAAGACCTCAGAAACCTAGCCAGATCCTGGTTAATTCTCTCCACCTGCCCGTTACTCTCAGGGTGAAAACCCGAGGTAAGGCTGATCGAGACCCCCAGACGTTCCATGAACGCCCTCCAGACCCTCGAAGTGAACTGGGGAACCCGATCAGACACTATATCCTCAGGCACCCTGTAGTAAACAAGGCCTCCGCAGTCTGTAGGGCCGTAGGGAGACCGGGCAGAGGAAGGAGATGGCAGGACTTAGAGAAACGATCCACAACAACCAGGATCGTGGTGTTTCCCTGTGATGGGGGGAGATCGGTCAGGAAATCGATCGACAGGTGCGACCATGGCCGTTGTGGAACGGGTAAGGGGTGTAGCTTACCTCTGGGCAGGTGCCTAGGAGCCTTACACTGGGTGCACACCGAGCAAGAGGAAACATAAACCCTCACGTCCTTGGCCAAAGTGGGCCACCAGTACTTCCCACTCAGACAGCGCACCGTCCGACAGATGCCTGGATGACCAGAGGAAGGTGACGTGTGGGCCCAATAGATCAGCCGATCACAGACAGCAGACGGAACGTACAGATTCCCAGCGGGACACTGGAGGGGAGCGGGCTCTGCACGTAACGCCTGCTCAATGTCTGCGTCCAGCTCCCATACTACCGGTGCCACCAGGCAGGAGGCCGGGAGTATGGGGGTGGGATCCATGGGCCGCTCCTCTGTGTCATACAGCCGGGACAGTGCGTCTGCCTTCACGTTCTGGGAACCTGGTCTGTAAGAAAGTGAGAAAACAAAACGGGTGAAAAACATGGCCCACCTGGCCTGGCGAGGGTTCAGTCTCCTCGCTGCCCGGATGTACTCCAGATTGCGGTGGTCAGTCCAGATGAGAAAAGGGTGTTTAGCCCCCTCAAGCCAATGTCTCCATGCCTTCAGAGCCTTGACGACAGCCAACAGCTCCCGGTCCCCCACATCATAGTTTCACTCCGCTGGGCTGAGCTTCCTCGAAGGCACAGGGGCGGCGCTTCGGTGGCGTACCCGAGCGCTAAGAGAGCACGGCTTCTATCCCAGCCTCGGACGCGTCCACCTCCACTATGAACGCCAAAGAGGGATCCGGATGGGCAAGCACGGAATCCGAGGTAAACAGAGCCCTCAGGTGACCAAAAGCTCTGTCCGCCTCAGCCGACCACCGCAAACGTACCGGTCCCCCCTTCAGCTGTGAGGTAATGGGAGCCGCTACCTGACCAAAACCCCGGATAAACCTCCGGTAGTAATTGGCAAACCCTAGAAACCGCTGCACCTCCTTTACCATGGTGGGAGTCGGCCAATTACGCACTGCTGAAATGCGGTCACTCTCCATCTCCACCCCTGTGGTGGAAATGCGGTACCCTAGTAAGGAGACGGACTGTGGAAAGAACAGGCATTTCTCAGCCTTGACGTACATGTCATGCTCCAACAGTCGACCAAGCACTCTGTGCACCAGGGACACATGCTCGGCGCGTGTAGCGGAGTATATCAGAATGTCATCAATATACACCACTACACCCTGCCCGTGCAGGTCCCTGAAAATCTTGTCTACAAAGGCTCGGAAGACTGATGGAGCATTCATCAACCCGTACGGCATGACGAGGTACTCATAATGCCCTGAGGTCGTACTGAACGCCGTCTTCCACTCGTCTCCCTCCCTGATACGCACCAGGTTGTAAGCGCTCCTGAGATCTAGTTTGGTGAAGAAGCGCGCCCCGTGCATTGACTCAATCGCTGTGGCAATAAGAGGTAGCAGGTAACTATACTTCACCGTGATCTGATTTAGGCCTCGGTAGTCAATACACGGGCGCAGACCTCCCTCCTTCTTCACAAAAAAGAAACTCGAGGAGGCGGGTGAAGTGGAGGACCGAATGTACCCCTGCCGCAGGGATTCGGAGACATATGTTTCCATAGCCGCCGTCTCCGCCTGTGACAGGGGATACACGTGACTCCTGGGAAGTGCAGCGTCTACCAGGAGATTTATCGCACAATCCCCCCGTTGATGGGGTGGTAATTGAGTCGCCTTCTTTTTGGAGAAGGCGAGAGCCAAATCGGAATATTCTGGGGTCCGCCAGGTGGAGACCTGGTCTGGACTTTCACCGTAGTAGCACCAATGGAAACCCCTAAACAGCTCCCTGAGCACTCCCGCGACCACCCCGTGAGAGCCCTCTGTTGCCATGAAATGGTGGGGTCATGACAAGCTAACCAGTGAAGGGTTAGTACCACGGGAAATGCAGGAGAGTCAATGAGGAAGAGACAGATTCTCTCCTCGTGACCTGCCTGTGTCACCATGCCCAGGAGGATGGTAGCTTCCCTAATTTCCCCGGACCCTAATGGTTGACTGTCCAGAGTGTGAACTGGGAAAGGCCTAACCACTGGAACAGTAGGGATCCCTAACCTATGGGCGAATGCTCTGTCGATAAAATTCCCAGCTGCGCCTGAATGAGTGCCTTATGCTGGGAATGCGGGGAAAACTCAGGAAAGTAAACATGCACAAACAGGTGTTCAACAGAGGGTTCTGGATGAGAGTGGTGCATGCTCACCTGGGGCGACGCCAGAGTGCCCTGCCTGCTGCCTCGACCCCTAGAGGAACCAACCCGGCACCGACCAGCAGTGTGACCTCTGCGGCCACAGATGTAACACGTGAAAGCCCCTCCTCCGGCCTCCCTGCGTGCAGCACCTCCCAGCTCCATAGGCACCGGAGCGGTGGTGCTGGGAGAGGGAATCGACAGAGCCCTCTCTGGCCGTCCACGGTTGACCAGCAGGTTATCCAACCGAATGGACAGGTCCACCAGCTGGTCGAAGGTGAGGGTGGTATCCCTGCAGGCCTGGGAACTGTCGCCGGAAGCTCTGGGCTGGGAACTGTCGCCGGAAGCTCTGGACTGGGAACTGTCGCCGGAAGCTCTGGACTGGGAATCGTCGCCGGAAGCCTGGTGCGTGGGGCCGGCACCGGGCTGGTGACACGCACCTCAGGGCGAGCGCGAGGAGCAGGCACAGGATGTACTGGACTGGGGTGGTGCACTGGAGGCCTGATGCGTTGGGCCAGTACAGGTGGCACCGGACTGGTGACACGCACCTCAGGGCGAGTGCGGGGAGGAGACACAGGACGTACTGGACTGTGGAGGCGCACTGGAGGACCAGGAGCGCTGAGCTGGCAAAACCCGTCCTGTACAGATACCCACTTTAGCACGACAAGTGCGAGGAGCTGGCACAGAACGCACCGGGCTGTGAATGCGCACTGGAGACACAGTGCGTATCACCGCAAAACATGGTGCCTGACCGGTCACACGCTCCCCACGGTGAGTACGGGGATTTGGCTCGGGTTCAAACCCTGGCTCCGCCAACCACCCCGTGTGCCACCCCCCCATTTTTTTTTTAGGCTGCCCCTCGGGCTTCCGCCGTGGCCGCGAACCCCGGTTTCGTCGTTGTTGCTCCTTCACTGCTTCCGTCTGCTTCCACGGCAGGCCTTCGTATCTCTCCAAGACTTCCTCCCAAGTCCAGGATATTCTCTCCTCAACCTCCTCCAAAGACCAGGATGCCATCTCCTCCTGGGCACGCTGCTTGGTCCAGTTGTGGTGGGATCTTCTGTCACGATCATTAGAATGACTGGACCAAGGCGCAGCGTGCGTAGAGTTACAGAAAACAAACGAACCGTGAAGAAATTGCACTGTTAACAGGCACTACACAAAACAAGATCCCACAAAGCACAATGGGTAAATGGCTGCCTAAATATGATCCCCAATCAGAGACAATGATAAACAGCTGCCTCTGATTGGGAACCATACCAGGCCAACATAGATATATAATCACCTAGATAACCCACCCTAGTCACACCCCGACCTAACCAACAAAGAGAATAAAAAGCTCTCTATGGTCAGGGCGTGACATTATCGGCAGAATCAACAGCCTTGGCTTCTCAAATGACTGCCTCGCCTGGTTCACCAACTACTTCTCAGATAGAGTTCAGTGTGTCAAATTGGAGGGCCTGTTGTCCGGACCTCTGGCAGTCTCTATGGGGGTGCCACAGGGTTCAATTCTTGGGCCCACTCTTTTCTCTGTATATATCAATGATGTCACTCTTGCTGCTGGTGATTCTCTGATCCACCTCTACGCAGACGACACCATTCTGTATACATCTGTCCCTTCTTTGGACACTGTGCTAGCAAACCTACAAACGTGCTTCAATGCCGTACAACACTCCTTCCGAGGCCTCCAACTGCTTTTAAATGCAAGTAAAACTAAGTGCATGCTCTTCAACCGATTGCTGCCACCTGCACCCTCCTGCCCGACTAGCATCACTACTCTGGACGGTTCTGACTTAGAATATGTGGACAACTACAAATACCTAGGTGTCTGGTTAGACTGTAAACTCTCCTTCCAGACTCACATTAAGCTTATCCAATCCAAATCTAGAATCGGCTTCCTATTTCGCAACAAAGCCTCCTTCACTCATGCTGCCAAACATACCCTCGTAAAACTGACTATCCTACCGATCCTTGACTTCGGCGATGTCATTTACAAAATTGCCTACAACACTCTACTCAGAAAACTGGATGTAGTCTATCACAGTGCCATCCATTTTGTCACCAAAGCCCCATATACTACCCACCACTGCGACCTGTATGCTCTCGTTGGCTGGCCCTCACTACATATTCGTCGCTAAACCCACTGGCTCCAGGTCATCTATAAGTCTATGCTAGGTAATCTATAAATCTATGCTAGGTAATCTATAAATCTATGCTAGTACAGGTGCATCAAAGCAGGGACCGAGAGACTGAAAAACAGCTTCTATCTCAAGGCCATCAGACTGTTAAACAGCCACCACTAACATTGAGTGGCTGCTGCCAACATACTGACTCAACTCCAGCTAACTTTAATAATGGAAATTGATGGGAATTGATAAAAAATTTATCACTAGCCACTTTAAACAATGTCACTTAATATAATGTATATGTATATACTGTACTCTATATCATCTACTGCATCTTGCCATCTTTATGTAATACATGTATCACTAGCCACTTTAAACTATGCCACTTTTATGTTTACATACCCTAAATTACTCATCTCAAATGTATATACTGTACTCGATCTACTGCATCTTGCCTATGCCGTTCTGTACCATCACTTATTCATATATCTTTATGTACATATTCTTTATCCCTTTACACTTGTGTGTATAAGGTAGTAGTTGTGGAATTGTTAGGTTAGATTACTCGTTGGTTATTACTGCATTGTCAGAACTAGAAGCACAAGCATTTCGCTACACTCGCATTAACATCTGCTAACCATGTGTATGTGACAAATAAAATTTGATTTGATTTGATAGTAGGTCAAAGCTGTGTGCTGGAAAACCTTGGTAGAGTGTGGGGGAAGTACTGTAGGTATTGTGGCGCTCTTCTGATGTAAATATTCTTAATTTTTCAGCTTCAGACCAATGCCTAATTCTCACTTAAAACATTGTTTTGTGTTAATGGTACATTATACAACATTTCCACATGCAAAGCCTGATATTTTTTTTGCAACTGAAAGGCTGTCATTGTAACCTGTAATGCGGCCTCTGACAAAAGTTCTGAAACTTAATGGCACAGGTGGTGTGCTTGCATAACTGAGAGAATTTGATCACGAAGGCAGTTACAGAGATAATATTATTTCTTACATTTTAAAAGATCTTGATTGGCACAATGAAATGTGGGGTTCTGACCTTAACAAGTAGCCCAGGACCAGTGGAAGCAAATTAGCACCATAACATCAAAGATCCACCACCATGTTTTACAGTAGGTATAAGGTTATTTTCTGCTCATGCATTCTCATTTCGAGGCCTAACACACCACTGGTGTGCGTGAACAAAGAGCTCCATTTTGATGTCATCCAACCAATGTAAATGCCTGGAGTCGGCTAAACGACATTGGCACTTGGATGTGGAACCGGTGCTTTGGTCAGATGACATGAAAATAGAGCTCTATGGCCATGCACACCAGTGGTGGATTTGGTGTCAAAATGAGAATGCTTGAACACAAAATTACCCCCTTCACCCATCCTGCTCAGTATCTGTGTGCACACCAAACACTAACCAAACAGGATTAAGTCTTGAGTGTCCTTATTCCCAATAGATTTGGTATCTCTGCTGCACCTCTTTCTTTCTCTGTCTGGAGCAACGTAGACATTCCGAAACTCTACAAAGATTCTGTGAGATTCCAGAGGTGACTCAGATATCCGGAATAATCCTTTCCTCCCCGTGGCAACCCTGGCCTTATTAACAGACTGGATCAAACTTACTTATAACGGGATTATACTTCCCAGTCACGGATCCCATTCCAGTCACGGATCCTATCAGGGTAGAGGTAAAGATCCTCTGTCACAACACTACCCCTCAGTCTCATCAACTAGATATTAGAAAGACAGAGGTATCTGGAACCTAATTCCTCTGTTCCATCTCCTCAGTCATCTGTCAGATGAGAGAAGGTCTTCAAAGATGGGGAATAGAGTTGCACCACCAAACAAACTCAGGTAGCACGTTAGTTTACAGTGCTGAAATAAGGGGTAACCACAGGGAATTAACAGGAAACAACAGGGAAATAACGACAGGGTAACAATATGGTAATAACCCATTCATAGTTAGTATCTAGCAGCTAAATAACAATATTAGGGGTGACACATTTTCCTGGTTATGTAATAACAATTATTTGTTACTTTAGAACTACAAATATTAGATGGTAAGAAGCACAACTTATGTAGTAAGTATTCAAGGCCATTTCACCTGAACCTTTGTAGAAATGCTTTTTATTTGATTTGAGAAAAGACATCATAGGCCTACTTAGACTGTATGTAGGCCAACCACAAACATAGCTTTTGGGTCTTTTGCTCCTAGTTATCTGGCACTTACAGGTGATGTGCAAATAGTCAGTTGTTACTGACTATAATTATTATGTCCATTACTGGTTCTTCATTCAGTATAACTAGGGGGCTTCAGCACAGTATTCTAAAGCAAATTTTTTTTTTTGAAAATATACTTTTCGTTGCTCTTTGTTATTTTTCATGCTTGCCTTTTGTGATTGAGAATCGCTCTCGGGTGGATGGCTTTGTTCTGCAGTAATGTCAGATCAGCAGCCTGCACTGTGCTTTCTCTCCTCAGTCTTCTTTGATGCTTGCTGAGGAGAGTTATGTATTGTTTAAAAAGTTTAGAACACGTAAAAGTTGGTGATGTATTAGTACTGCGTTAAAAGACTTATACACTGTGTGATGCAATGCTAGGTTGTTTAGCTAGGCTAGCTATGGTTGAAGTCGGAAGTTTACATACACTTAGGTTGGAGTCATTAAAACTCGTTTTTCAACCACTCCACAAATGTCTTGTCAACAAACTATGATTTTGGCAAGTCGGTTAGGACATCTACTTTGTGCATGACACAAGTAATTTTTCCAACAATTGTTCACAGACAGATTATTTCACTTATAATTCACTGTATCACAATTCCAGTGGGTCAGAAGTTTACATACACTAAGTTGACTGCCTTTAAACAGCTTGGAAAATTCCAGAAAATGATGTCATGGCTTTAGAAGCTTCTAATTGACATAATTTGAGTCAATTGGAGGTGTACCTGTGGATGTATTTCAAGGCCTACCTTCAAACTCAATGCCTCTTTGCTTGACATCATGGGAAAATCAAAAGAAATCAGCCAAGACCTCAGAAAAAAAATTGTAGACCTCCACAAGTCTGGTTCATCCTTGGGAGCAATTTCCAAATGCTTGAAGGTACCACGTTCATTTGTACAAACAATAGTACGCAAGTATAAACACCATGGGACCACGCAGCCGTCATATCGCTCAGGAAGGAGACGCGTTCTGTCTCCTAGAGATTAACGTACTTTGGTGCGAAAAGTGCAAATCAATCCCAGAACAATAGCAAAGGACCTTGTGAAGATGCTGGAGGAAACAGGTACAAAAGTATCTATATCCACAGTAAAACAAATCTTATATCGACATAACCTGAAAGGCCGCTCAGCAAGGAAGAAGCCACTGCTCCAAAACCGCCATAAAAAGCCAGACTACGGTTTGCAGCTGCACATGGGGACAAAGATCGTACTTTTTGGAGAAATGTCCTCTGGTCTGATGAAACAAATATAGAACTGTTTGGCCATGATGACCATCGTTATGTTTGGAGGAAAAAGGGGGAGGCTTGCAAGCCGACGAACACCATCCCAACCGTGAAGCACGGGGGTGGCAGCATCATGTTGTGGGGGTGCTTTGCTGCAGGAGGGACTGGTGCACTTCACAAAATAGATGGCATAATGAGGAGGAAAATTATGTGGATATATTGAAGCCACATCTCAAGACATCATTCAGGAAGTTAAAGCTTGGTTGCAAACAGGATTATTTTCCATTTGGAAGACCCATCACACTTCCAAAGTTGTGGCAAAATGGCTTAAGGACAACAAAGTCAAGGTATTGGAGTGGCCATCACAAAGCCCTGACCTCAATCCTATAGAAAATGTGTGGGCAGAACTGAAAAAGCGTGTATGAGCAAGGAGGCCTACAAACCTGACTCAGTTACACCAGCTCTGTCAGGAGGAATGGGCCAAAATTCACCCAACTTTTTGTGGGAAGCTTGTGGAAGGCTACCAAAAACATTTGACCCAAGTTAAAGAATTTAAAGGCAATGCTACCAAATACTAATTGAGTGTATGTAAACTTCTGA
The DNA here is from genome assembly GCF_016432855.1 of Salvelinus namaycush. NCBI lineage: Eukaryota > Metazoa > Chordata > Actinopteri > Salmoniformes > Salmonidae > Salvelinus > Salvelinus namaycush. Next base: position 62,762,496 of record NC_052310.1, read on the forward strand.
CCCACTGGGAATGTGATGAATGAAATAAAAGCGGAAATAAATCATTCTCTCTACTATTATTCTGACATTTCACATTCTTAAAATAAAGTGGTGATCCTAACTGACCTAAGACAGGGAATTTTTACTAAGATTAAATGTCAGGTATTGTGAAAAACTGAGTTTAAATGTATTTGGCTAAGGTGTATGTAAACTTCCGACTTCAACTGTAGCTACCAAAAGCCTTGTTTTGTGGTTGGCCCACATACAGTATGTTTGTGGGCCAAACGTTTCTCAAACGTTTCTGTTGAATAAAAATTCGTTCTACATTCATATGAGTATATATAGTGCTGCTGAGAACAGGTGAAATAGCCTTGAATACTTACTACATAGTTTGTGCTTATCAGCCTCTAGTATTTATAGTTCTTAAGTAACAAATACTTGTTTCTACATAACAACCAGGAAAATGTGGCACCCTTTATTTTGTTATTTAGCAGCTAGATGCTAACCATGATCGGGCTATTACCCTGTCGTTACTGTGTTATTTCTCGGTCGTTTCCTGTTATTTCCCTGCCGTTACCCCTTATTTCAGCACTAAAGTGCTACCCAAAATCATTTGGCACTTTGCTTAATTTTTAAAGTGTTTTCTATAAAGGAATACTTCTATAATACTCATACTTGAAAATGTGTTAAACTGCTTTACATAAGCTTCCAAAGAAAGAGACACTTGGATGTTTTGTCGCATGTTTTTGTGTCATGCTTCCAAATCACCCTCTGCTAGTTGCCTTCACTGCCTCTGAAGCAAAGGAGCGCTCAAACATCCCACCCACTTTCTCAGCATGTTTTGGAGAGGAGAAGGTGGAGGGGGGGTTGAATTTTTGCTCAGTCTGACTAGTGAAAGAGAAGGGGGCAGGGAATGTGTGTGTGTGTGTGTGGGAGGAGTTGCATGCGAGGGAGGAACTTCACAACTTTAGAAATAAGCAGTGAACGACATCAGAGGGAAATGAGATCTGGGGCTTTGTATCCCAGAGCAGCAGGAACAAAACCAGGCTCCTGGAAGTCAGGGAGGAGAGAGTAGGGAGTCTGCCCAGCTACGTCCCACTTCTGCTGGGGTCACAAGGTTAGGGCTGGGGGAGTCACCTACCATCCCGGAGGGTCTTCTAATGCCATTATCCCAGGCAGAGTAGACCTTGGCTGGGCTGGGGCTGAGGAGAGGGGTGGGGGTGGATGGGGGAAGGTGAAAGGAGGACATGATCCATGATGATTCTGGTCTGGGAAATGGTCAACTTCTCGCATAACACACACACCGCTGAGTTTTGCTTGCGTCTTCATATGTGCGCGCGCACACACACACACACACACACACACACACAAACACCTCCAGCGGAGAGTCATTGAGATGTTAGGGAGTGACCAGTAATTGATAGTTGTTGAACAACCCTGACACTACTCGGTTATTACTCCCTCATCAGTAGGTGTCCTCCTCAGAACCTAGGAATCCCCAATTCCTTTCTCCTTCTTATCTTTATGTCCTCATTTCTCCACTATATTTCCTCCCTCTCTCTCTGCTCCCTATCCTTTCTCTGACTGTTGGCTGAAAATGGCCTGTGTTCCCTGCACTTGTGTACTGGACGCTTGGTATCCTGGGCAAAAACACTGATTTAATTTGGCATAGAGTTGATGGGTGTCCTGCCTGGAAGCCTCAGGGAGGACTGGGCTTTGAAGTACTATATGTGGGACAGTGAGTGTGTGTGTATAATATGTCCCCTCTCTGTCCCCCAGGCAACTCACACTAACATAATACTGTCTGGAAATGAAATACTTAAACACGAAGCACACAAACACACACACAATTCTACACACTCACCAGCATTCTTTCTGTCTCATTAAATCAGATTTTTTTCTACTTAATATTTTTAATGTTGAAGGGAAAGGATGGGAAATGTGTTTAACTATGACCTGTAACAATGACCAGCCTTAATAATGTCCCAATGAAGTGTACTTGAAATGAAACTTTTCTTCCCCTCTCTCTCGATGCAGAGTGTGTGTTCAGTGTATGTCCGGCGTTGTCCAGGTACCATGGCTCTGGTTCAGACCCTGCCTGTGTCCACGACTGACAACCACAAGCCTCCTACCAGTCTCGACATCGTCTCCCTCTCCCCCGTGGTTGGAGGGCCCTGTGGCCCCGGACCCACCATGGGCTCCGTCAGCAGCCTCATCTCTGGCCGGACCTATCAGGAGCAGCGACACTGCCGGGCCGCCAGCGAGTTCAGGTAGGGTGCTACTCATTAGTCGTGGCCGGGTGCCAGTCTGTTTAAGTGCTCTTACCTACTTTATTGTTGTCCTGGTCAAGCCAAACATGGTTGGAAAATAAGTGACAAGGAGTTGGCATGATAGCACAAACAGACTGACACTCAGGCTATATTGGTTGTGGATGAGATGATTTCCTAGCATGGGTTCCAGTTTTTTTACCTTGTTTCTACTCTCTTGCCAACTCCTGGGATTGTCATGCCAAACAAGAGCACAAACAGATCTTGGACCAGGCTAGTGATTCCTCCCTTACTGGCTCCCGAGTGGCGCAGCAGACTAAGGCACTGCCTCTCAGTGCTAGAGGCGTCACTACAGACACCCTGGTTCAAATCCAGGCTGTATCACAACCGGCTGTGATTGAGAGACCCATAGGGCGGCGCACAATTGGCCCAACGTCGTCCGGGTTTGGCTGGTGTAGGCCGTTGTAAATAAGAATTTGTTCTTAACTGACATGCCTAGTTAAATAAAGGTTACTTTTTTATACAATGGAAAAGAACTACTGTAAAAATGCTATATACTGTAATTCCAATCAATTATTATTATAAATTATTTTTATTTCAGCACTAAGACACGCCATAACACCCCAACCACCAGCTGTTTCAGGCTCCAGGGTGATAACAACACCCTGCACAGCGCGAGCTCCCTGGAACAACTACTGGTCATCAACAACCAGACCCAGACCCAGACCACACAGCTCCAGCCCCCGCCACTGCCCACCAAGAAGCAGCCCCGGGCAGGTAACTCTGCTGGTGGGGCAGGGAATGGAAACTATGGGTTTGTGACTGAGGTGGTGACTGTAGGAGACTGGAATGATAACCATGTGGTGGCGGTCGGGAGTCCGTGTAGCGACTCGGAGGAGCAGAGGGATAACCGAGGTCTCAACGGGAATATTGGCGGTCCGCCGCCCAAACTCATCCCTGTGTCGGGAAAACTGGAGAAGGTGAGTGTCGGAGGGGGATTCCAAAAATGTCAAGTGGTTCCCGAGGTTGTCGTATCTGTGTATCCCTAATAAGTCAAGAAATGACCATCCCAACTTCCCTTTGATTACGCCCATACATTTCATTGTGTTATCATTAGTATACTTTTTTTCTTTCTCAGTTGTAAGTTTCATTTGTAAAATCCTCACTAAGCTAATATACAGAACATAGAATCTAGCTAGCTAATAATACTTCTAGCTAATGGTGTAGTGAACTTTCAGTACCTCACTATTACCTAACTACTCCCAGCTAAAATAAGCAGCACTGGTGGTGAGGTGCTAGGCCAACTACAGTACCAGTCAAATGTTAGGATACACCTACTCATTCCAGGGTTTTTATTTATTTTAAAAATGTTTCTACAGCATAGAATAATAGCGAGACATCAAAACGATGAAATAACACATATGGAATCATGTAGTAACCAAAAAAGTTTGAAATATATACAAATCGAAATGTATTATATATTTGAGATTCTTCAAAGTAGCCACCCTTTGCCTTGATGACAGCTTTGCACACTCTCGGCATTCTCTCAACCAGCTTCATGAGGTAGTCACCTGGAATGCATTTCAATTAACAGGTGTGCCTTGTTAAAAGTTAATTTGTGGAATTTCTTTCCTTCTTAATTGAGCCAATCAGTTGTGTATGGGGTGGTATACAGAAGATAGCCCTATTTGGTAAAAGACCAAGTTCATATTATGTCAAGAACAGCTCAAATAAGCAAAGAGAAACAACAGTCCATAATTACTTTAAGACATGAAAGTCAGTCAATCCGGAAAATTTCAAGAACTTTTCTTCAAGTGCAGTCGCAAAAACCATCAAGCACTATGATGAAACTGGCTCTCATGAGGACCGCCACAGGAATGGAAGACCCAGAGTTACCTCTGCTGCAGAGGATAAGTTCATTAGAGTTACCAGTGCTCAGCATATTTCAAGACTGTTGGAAAAGCATTCCAGGTGAAGCTGGTTGAGAGAATGCCAAGAGTGTGCAAAGCTGTCATGCTTTTGGTCATGTAGTGTATATTGACTAATTTCATATAAAAATAGAGTTTCTTGAAAGACAAGATTCAATTGATAATAGACTGATGGGTGAGAGTATTATCAATTGTTAAATTGTATATGAAGAATCTGATGAACAGCGCAGCTTGTAATTGACACAGAGGCAGGTAAATGGAGTGCAAATTGTGACTTTTAAAAATTCCCCTACAGAGTCACAAGCAGGTAAAACGTTTGGATGTCTATATAGTATCAGAAAGAGCAGATTCTGCAGTTCCACATGGAATATTCTTACCAAACAACTCTTAAAAATTACCCGTTGAGCTCTATTTCAAAAACTTTTTGCCAGAATTACCATGATTCCAAACTCAAAATATGCCATTCTTCTCTTTTGAAATGTATTTTCTTAAATGCATAATGTTCCTTAAGACCTGCCCTTAATGAATGAATAGTGAATGATCTTTGTGATTGTGTTTATTTAATGGATTTGAACATTTGAATTGTGGTGTTTTAGTGGTTTTTCGTTTGTACATACAGTGCATTCGGAAAGTATTCAGACCCCTTCCCTTTACAGCCTTATTCTAAAATGGATTAAATAAAATAAAATCTCAATCTACACACAATACCCCATCATGAGAAAGTAAAAACAGTTTTTTAGAAATGTATTAACAGTTTTATAAACCATTTAAAACTGAAATATCACATTTACATAAGCATTCAGACACTTTAGTCAGTACTTTGTTGAAGCACCTTTGGCAACGATTACAGCCTTGAGTCTTCTTGGGTATGAGTCCCGAGTGGCGTAGCGGTCTAAGGCAATGCATCTCAGTGCAAGAGGCGTCACTACAGTCCCTAGTTTCCATCCAGGCTGTATCGCACAATTGGCCCAGCGTCGTCTGGGCCAGGGTAGGCAGTCATTGTAAATAAGAATTTGTTCTTAACTGACTCATTCTTCTCTGCAGATCCTCTCAAGCTCTGTCAGGTTGGATGGGGAGGTACTCTATGACGGTGCCACGTTGAAAGTCACTGAGGCCATTCCACTGCCATTGTTTGTCTATGGAGATTGCAAGGCTGTGTGCTCAAGTTTATACACCTGTCAGCAACGGGTGTGGCTGAAATAGCCGAATCCACCAATTTCAAGGGGTGTCCACATACTTTTTAAAAATATATAATGTAGTTTAGGTGTATTTTTGATGCGCCATCATCAGCTGCGCAGACTGACTGCCAGTGAATAATTTTCGGTGACTGAGGGGCAGAAAAATATACCTTTTAAAACGGCTTATAACACAAATTACGTTTGTAAAATTAAGATTCTAACAACGACAGTGTGTTATATAGACTTATTTAGGAAATGTCAAGGCGGGGGGTGACATGACTTTAAAAATGTCAGAGTAATTTAAAAAGTTATTTTGTTTTGAGTCAACAACACGCTCTCAGCTCTCCTAGTGTTAAATGATCTATTACAGGCTTTGTCTGAGCTGTGAATAAGGTTCCCTCTCGATCAATAGAAATGAACAGTCAATTAGAGAGAGAGGAGAGAGAGGATCTATGGAAAATAATGTTAGCATATACAGTACCAGTCAAAAGTTTGGACACACCTACTCATTCAAGGGTTTTTCTTTATTTTTACTATTTTCTACATTGTAGAATAATAGTGAAGACATCAAAAATATGAAATAACACATATGGAATCATGTAGTAACCAAAAAAGTGTTAAACAAATCAAAATATATTTTATATTTGAGATTCTTCAAAGTAGCCACCCTTTGCCTTGATGACAGCTTTGCACACTCTTGGCATAACGTAACAAATGTGGAAAAAGTCAAGGGGTCTGAATAGTTTCCAAATGCACTGTATAGCCTACAGTTGCATAAACTAATGAAATTGCTATTGTGTTCCTTGAAATACATTTTATTTTATATTCTAATGTTACATTCATAAACAGAAACCAATTGTAATTTTTTCAATAGCATGTGAAATCTATTTATTAGACTGTTAAAATGTTGACGTTCGTTCAAAAGACATTTTTGGCCCGAATGGGGGTCCAATGAGGCCAGGCTTTTCAATTGTTAACAATCAATCACCTCACACCTTATAATCAATGTCAGAGCTGTCTTACATTCACTGACACACTCACTGAGGCCTGAGGGAAATCATTTAGAAAACTGCTTACCGGACCAGTGTGTATAGAGCTGTCTTTTTCTGTCTCTCTTCTCTTAATTTGTCCACCCCTTCTCTCTCTCTCTCTCTCTCTCTCTCTCTCTCTCTCGCGCCTTTCTCTTCCTGTCTCTTTCCTCTCCCCACCATCTCCCCCTCTCTCTCCCCGTCCCCCTGTATTTCTCCCCTTTCTATTTCTCTTTCTATCTTTCTCCTCTCCCTCTCTCTCTTTTCATCCACCCTCTCTCGTGTCATGACATATTCAATTAGATGTGAGAAAAATCATTAGGAAAACTGCTTACTGGAAGCCAATAAATAACAATAAAACCAATGAGAGCCTTCAGAATGACCTTCCACCCTATCAGTGTCCCTGTCTTTATTGGGAGGAGACCAGGCATTCCTAATTAGCAATGCTGATATCACTAAAGTCAGTTTCTTTTATATTTCCTTTGTTTTATCATACCTTTATTTAACCGGAAATCCCAATAAAGGGTTGCCCAGTGCTGTGGTTCTATGTGCGTTTGAGAGGGTCTTGATTAGATTCCCTTTGATAGGGCCTATCAGGCAATAATGAAAATAATGAACATGATAATAATTCATTAATCATAGTTGAAAACACAATGTAATGATGTCTGTACTTTTCTGTAAGAACCATTAACAAATACTGTCTTCCATTACAGAACATGGAGAAGTTTCTGATCCGTCCCACTGCGTTCAAACCAGTGGTCCCCAAGAACCGTCACTCGGTGCAGTACCTCTCCCCGAGGCCAGGGGGCAGCCTCTCTGAGAGCCAGGGCAGCCTCAACCTCCTCCTGCCCCTACCTATCAATGGGAATAATGGAAATACTGTGGTCAACAGCCCGGGGAGCTACGGAAATGTCGTATCTCTGCTCTGCTCCTCCTCTTCCTCGGACAGCAAAAGGAACTCGTACAGCGGAGGACGCAACGCTCGCAGCAGCCAGTCCTGCTCCATGTCAGACTCTGGCCGTAACTCCCTGTCCAGCCTACCCACTCACAGCAGTACCGGCTACAGCTTGGCCCACAGCGAGGCCTCTGGGTCTGGAGGGTCCGGGGTGGGCCTGGAGCCTGGGGCTGGAAGAACTACTACTACCAACGGAGGAGGGTCGGTGACCCACGGAGTTCACAGTCACTCAACCTCCCACGGTCACTCTAACTCGGACAGCGGGCGTTCGTCATCCAGTAAGAGCACGGGGTCGCTGAGCGGGCGCGGCCAGCCCCTGTCGGACAGTGGGTCATGTGGGCACTCACCTCCGCCCCTGGAGGGGTACGAGGGGGTGATGAGGGAGCTGGAGGAGAAGCTGAGGGAGAGGGATTTGGAACTGCAGCAGCTTAGAGAGAACCTGGACGAGAACGAAGCCGCCATCTGTCAGGTGAGAGGGGAGTTTTTTTTACTTTAGTAGTTGTTCAGTAGACACCAAAGAGAGGATAATTGACTGAAACAGGGAGGTCCAATAAATTGTTTTTTGTTTTCAGTTGAAAGAGCTTTATTATCTTTTTTTCTTATGGTTTGCCCTAATTAACACGAGTCACACTAATTAACATGAGGCTCATGTCTGTGTAATGTCAGGTGTTTAAGCAGGCCTAAAGTGTTGCCTCGAGGACCAATATGTATAAAATGTTTCTGCTGTTTCTATTGACAAAGCTAAATTATTCCATAGCTTTTCGAGCCATAATAGTGCTGCTTCACAGTTTGACCTCTGGATGTGGTATCTGTATGTAAACTCTGACCTCTAACTCCTGACCTCCTGTGCTAGGTGTACGAGGAAAAGCAGCGACGCTGTGAGAGGGAGCTGGAGGAAATGAGACAGAGCTGCTCTTCCAAGATGAAACAGGCTACACAGAAGGCACAGAGAGTACAACAGGCCTTACAACTACAGGTAAGAACTACAGTATAGATAGACAGAGACATAGATACAGTATACAGAAACATGGATATACAGCGACATAGATACAGAAACATAGATATACAGACAGAGCAGTTCTTCTAAGATGAAACAGGCTCACAGAAGGCTCAGAGAGTACCATATGCCTTACAGCTACAGGCAACAGACAGAGATACAGAGATAGTTCAGTCAACTTAATTTGGGAAGTAGGACCCTGTTTTGTATGACAGCAAGTTACTATTGTTTGTACTATTTGTACTATTGTTTGAAATGTTGCTGCTGTTTTGGTAGCATCTCCTGATTTTTGGACTGTCAAAATGCGACCCTAACTTTCTGTGTCTCTACTTCAGGTGTTCCAGCTGCAGCAGGAGAAAAAGAAACTTCAGGAGGACTTCTCCTCTCTGCTGCAGGACAGGGAGGTGCTGGAGAGGAGGTGTGCCTCCATACAGAGAGAACAGATCCAGTTGGGACCGCGCCTAGAGGAGACAAAGTGGGAGGTGAGATACTGAGGAGGAGAAAGGTCAGGAGTTTAGGGGTCATGGGTTAGGGTAAGTGTGAGGGTGAACGTTGATTCATGTACACAATTTCAAAGTAAGAGAATATTCACAAAATATGCACCCCCCCACCCAGGTGTGTCAGAAGTCAGGTGAGATATCCCTGTTGAAACAGCAACTGAAGGAGATCCAGTCAGAGCTGAGCCAGAAGGGTGGGGAGCTGGTGGTCCTGAAGTCCCAGCTGAGGGAGGCCAGGACTGACCTCCAAAACAGCCAGGCCAGGAGCCAGGAGGCTGGGTCGGCCCTGCGGACACGCTCCCTGGAGCTAGAGGTCTGCGAGAATGAGCTCCAGCGCAGGAAGAGCGAGGCTGAGCTTCTCCGCGAGAAAGTCATACGCTTGCAAGAAGAGTCGGCCCAGCTTCGAGGTGCCCTGGCCAATCAGGGAGGAGGCTATCTTCCTGGAGGCCAGGCGCCGGCTAATAAGGGCCAGTGCATGAGCCTGCCCCTCCCCCAGGGCCGTGCGGGTATGGAGGGTGGAAAGGGGGGCCCCAGCCCCTCTATGGGGTACCGTGAGGCGGAGGAGGGCAGGCTGGTATGGGGAGGGGAGAGTGATGAGGCCAAGACTCAGAGGCAGAGTGCTGAAGCTGTGCTGGGACTCAGGAAACAGGTGGGCTCCAACAATGTTTAGACATTCTTTTGTTAATTTATTATCTGCAGAATGGTGCTTGAATAATACTTGTTTTTGCGCTGATCTGTTGTGTATTGCTGGTTTTCAGTCAATCAATGAATCAATCACTTCTCTGTCAGGTGGAGAGACTGAGGGCAGAGCTGATGTACGAGAGGAGGAGCAGTGAGGAGCAGCTGGGAGGATTCGAGGAGGAGAGGAGGGTCTGGCAGGAAGAGAAGGAAAAGGTGATCCGCTACCAGAAGCAGCTGCAGCAGAACTACATCCAGATGTACAGGAGGAACAGAGATCTGGAGAGGGTGATGAGAGAGCTCAGTCTAGAGCTGGAGAACAGAGACATAGAGGACTATGACATCCACAGCGGCAGCAACGACATCCACTTTGAGGAGATGACCGCTACTGAGATCTAGAGGGGACAACACAGGGGTGTCCTCTCGCCCCATTGAGATTTAGAGACCAGACAGGGACGTCGTCTAACCCCAGTGATATCCAAATCAAATTGTATTGGTCACATACATGTGTTTAGCATATGTTAAATGCTTGTGTTTCTAGCTCAGACAGTAGCATCTTCTGATATTTAGAGACAAGGGTGTCCTCTCGCCCGCATGACTATTAATACCAGCACCCTGAAATGATCTGATTTCCCCATCACTGCTACTGAGAGGGCTGTGTCCAAAACGGAACCCGATTTCCTATGTAGTGCACTACCTTTGGCTAGAGAACAGGGTGCCATTTGAAATTTGCATCTAGAATACCGAGGGTATATCTGAACGTATTCCCCTAACCACAGTACAAGCACTCTTTACTTCTCTATGGACCGTTTGCTGTCATGGACATTAAGGGAGCATCTCTGTTTAAGGGTGGATCTGCAGACTTAAAAGAGAGGTTAGTGTGTATCTCAATAGTTGAGAGTGTCTTCCTCCCCAGAGTAAGATTCGCCCTCAGACCAACACATCCTCCTTGCCTCCTCACATGGGTTTGATTGCCCAGCTATAGTACCAGCACTCTTTGGGACGTATATTATGACTTTTGACTTGAGAAACAAGCAGGTACCACTCAAACCTCGCTCAAATCAGTGTATTGAAAGCAAAGGGGAGAATCAAGTCAAGTATAATCACATCTGTATGGAGCACACAGGTGTGACTACCTGACCACCAGCACATAATGATGACATTACTATAACGATGACATCATCACCACTCGACTGGTTCGTCCACAGGACTTTGTGCACCTTTGCACTAAAGCAATGATGTAATAACACTTCCACAATTTGTGCTGTCAATGTTATATATACAGTGTTCAATGGATCAGCAACTCATCTAGAAGTAGTACGGAAAGGACAAGAAATACTCCACTGGCCAGGAAATATGGATTTATATTCGGTGGAATTGGAAGCCACAACCTTGTCTTTTCTCAGCTATGGAAAGACTACTGTATGTAGTATTTTGATGGGATGTATAAGGACTCTTGGCACAAATAGCAAATGCAACTGTTCAGTTTTCAGCACTGGCTAAGAAAGGAACTGTAGTCTACACTCTTCCTTGTTCATGGAATCTTCAAACATCCTGGATTTCTATCATTGGCTGCTTGTAGCTAACATGTCAACATTCTCTTCTGTCATTGGCTGAACCATATCTGTCAGTTGATATTGACTCTCAGCTCCCCATATCAGACTGAGAGATGTGGTGAGAAGGAAGAGAAAACCAAAAGAAGACATCAAAGGCTTAATGTGAGTGCTGTGTTGTGCTCCTCCTCTCTCTAAGCCAATAGTCACCCTATTGTATCTTCTCTACAACCTCTCTCATGTGAATGACACAAATAGAAGCATGTAGCACTATGAGGGAGTGATATGTGAGGGAGATATCAGCACAAATGCAACCGCTGCCCTTCTCTCTCTCAGCACAAACTGTCATATCAGAGGAAGAAACACACCTTGATTGGTCAACTCAAGCTGCCCGTCAAAGATATCGATGCTGCATTGGCTGCTGGGACTGTTATGGAGCCGTCTTGGATCAGTGAGCATATGGTGTCACTTTTCCTTATGGTATCACAGTGAAACCAACAAAACATCCCTGTTCAACTGTACTTTGCTCCTCCCTCCCTTGGCGTCTCTCCCTGTCGCACACGCTGGACTTTGAATACTCTTCTAACGTTTTACCTTTTATTACTAGACCCCCCCCCTCTCCCTCCCTCTCATCAAAAAGCCAAGTAACACTTCCTAGACTTCCTGTCCATTCTGGCCAGTGACTGTGAGGCTCACTCACTGACACCTAGATAATGTGGATGGCAAAATTGCATGTCTTTCCCTTGTCTGTCAAAGTCTGGGAGAGGCCGGTCCAGGTAATGTAGGGCAGGGTTCCCCAACTGGCAGGGATTTTATTTGGCCTCCCAAGTTTTCTGAGCAAAAAAACATATATATATATAATTATATATTTTTTAAACGTTGTTGGACATAAACGACTAAAAACACCAGCAAATCAGCTCCAGGTGAATTTAATTTTGGAAATCTCTTCCAAAGTATTCCCATGCATAATAGTGAAATAGATACATGTGATCGTATACAATGTAAACAAGGTTTGAAATTATTGTTTTAGTCAAATATATCTGTTTGGGCATTTTACGTTCAATTTGCGGTCTACAAATTATTTGTAGTAATGTACCAGTCCGCTGACCATCCGCTCAAGAAAATGTCAGCCTGCGGCTAAATCTAGTTGATGATCCCTGATGTAGGGGTTTGTGCTGGACAGTGCATGATATATTAGCCTAAGGCATGACAAACAGGTCATTATGGAACTGTTACAGTGGTTATATCAACATTTTGGCAACCACTGCCATAGAAATAGAAATAGAATTACATTCTATTCATTATATGTGGGGAACCATAGATAAATATTGGAGTCTTCAGTTGTGCTTCCTCATAAGAAGGGATTAAACTAGAGCTCTGGTCTTTTATATTACAGAGGTAAACAGAGTTTATAAAAAGGAATCTAACAGATAAATGGAAATCAATATGATCTATGATGATGATGTATTTTATTTTTTATATAGCACCTGAAGATATTTTGTGGTAACACCAGTACCATTGTGGGTTTAATGTACAAAGTATAATAAAGAGTTCTATATATCTTTACAGTACCACACATATACCAATGAGATGATTAAACACAATTGGAAAGGGTCTGGAAAGAGTGGCGCAAACATCTATTGCATGCATAAAAAAATGTTACATCATCTTGAACAAACAAAAAAAGTAATGATTCAAACTCCACTCTTTGTTGTTGACCAAGCTGCATTATGATTTAACAAACATACAAAAATATGGGAAATATCCAGCTTTTAGCCAAGGTTTACATTGGTCAGCACATTAATGGTCATCCTTGTTCAATGCGATTGAGTTTTCATTTGGCGGCCATTATCATCTATATCACCCAATATCATCGTCATCGTTGTGTTTGTCATCTTCAGACTACACTTATTAACACACAAAGCATTTCATCCAAATAATATCTCAACTAAAAATGTGTTCATCACATATGGTAGAAACATTCATCTTCAATTTAGTCGTATAGGTCTACAAGGTTACTATTTTACAACATTCAAGATGTATCTTTAAAAGATGAATAGAACATATTATGTTCCAGTGTGGATGTACCATCATCTTTAACACAGTCAGGTGGAAAAAGCAGCTCAGGTGTAATTTTTTTAATTTAACCTTTATTTAACTAGGCAAGCCAGCTAAGAACAAATTCTTATTTACAATGACAGTCTACCACAGCCAAACCCTAACCAAGATGACGTTGGGCCAATTGTGTGCCGCCCTATGGGACTCCCAATCACAGCCAGCTGTGATATAGCCCAGAATCAAACCAGGGTCTGTAGTGACACCTCTAGCACTGAGATGCAGTGCCTTAGACCGCTGCGCCACTTGGGAGCCCCCAAGTGGTAATGACTAACAAAGTATCAAAGGTGTAATGGTTAACACAGTAGCACAGGTGTAATGGTTAACACAGAACAGTAGCACAGGTAAAGTGAACTGAAAGGGACCCCAGTGTTAATTTTGGCACTCTGTAACAGATTTAGTCATTTTTACTTAAATATCATTAAGTCTGATTCACATTTGAATAATGATTTAGTGTAGTTATTGTCAAAATGACAAAAACAGTGGTCCATTTTTGTCAACTAAATGCCCTTTCATTTTAGTAATTTAGTCACTTCACATTTGTATTGCCTCATTAACCTATAGTAAACATAAATCACTGACTTCCATGTGCACACACATACATACAGTAGTAGCCTTGTTCTACTAACATACTTTTCTGCATAAAATGCTATTCTCATCCCAACAGCAGAAATATGACAAACATATATAAGAATTATCTGGCCTCGGTCGCGTCATTTCCATTGTTATTAACGTTCCACAGACGTCGCAGCCACATTGATGTCCAAAAGTAGAACAGGGCACAGACGTCAGTTCAACGTCTAGTTTTGATTTACATTTGGTTGAGTTGTCAACTAACCTTCATAGGTGGTTTGAAGTCAGATACAAATCTGATTCCTGGCCAAGTGACTTGTGTCTAAACGGGAAAATCAGATTTATTTGCCCTCAAGTGGTTTTGAAAGTTGGATAATATTTTCCTTTGAGCCTTTAAAAGTGTTCCTACACTATGATTTTGAACATTCAAAGCAACTGGGAAACATTCGACATAACTTCTGAGTGATGAGGAATCATGAACACCACCACCGATCAGTTCTAAAAACTCTTGTTCAGTTCAATTAGTAGTCAGACTTGAGATCATTTAGTCTCGTCTCGTTTTAGGCAACTGAAATATTTTTTTGTTTAGTTATAGTTTTTTTCTGGTCTATTTAGTCAGTTATAGTCTAGTCAACTGCCACTGAAAAAGTAGGTGTTTGACAAATATTTGAGTCCTTATTTTTGTTGACTAAAGTAACTGTGGAACCCCCTCGGTGAAAGCACAGTGCACTCTGGATGCCCTTTCCACATTTCTCACTTCATAACCCCATAATAGTTTTTTGGGGTGTAAATACAGTCAGTATCTAACTGAAAATTACATACAGGTAACTGCCAAAATAAAGGAAACACTTGTGTAAATGAGGGATACAAAGTATATTGAAAGTAGGTGCTTCCACACAGGTGTGGGTCTTCAGTTAATTAAGCAATTAATATCCCATCATGCTTAGAGTCATGTATAAAAATGCTGGGCAGTCCATTATTTTGGCTACCGTGGCTATGCCCCCATACGATTACAAGGCCCCTATCCACAGGGCACAAGTGATCACTGAATGGTTTGATGAGCATGAAAACCAGATCTCAACCCAATTTAACACTTATGGGAGATTGTGGAGCGGTGCCTGAGACAGAGTTTTCCACCACCAACAAAACACCAGCGTTTTCCCTCCAATAGAGTTCCAGACACTTGTAGAATCTATGCCAATGTGCATTGAAGCTGTTCTGGCTCGTGGAGGCACAACGCCCTATTAAGACTTTGTTGGTGTTTCCTTTATTTTGGCAGTTACTTCTACATTGAGTGACATTCTAGTCCTTTACTCAGACCAAAATATATATTTCAAATGTAGCCACTGCGACTAGACCAAAGCAACGTAACACGTTTGTTTGTATTTGTCTTGTTTCTTTTCTTCCTTAGTGTGCATAAGTATACAATTATATTTTAGCGTGTTTAGGTGTTCCGTTTCTTTATTAATCCATGGTGTTTGTAGTCATTCATGTATATTTTCATGCTGTAAATTTATTGTACAAAATTACGTTTGTTTTTAATTAAAGATACAAAATGTCATCATGGAGTAATGGTTGCTGGAATTTACACTGATGCACTGGTGAAAAAAAATATTCTGAAGTGATGAAGGCTTTTTGGGGTGAATCCTAACTCCCTCAAATGTTCACAATCTGCCATTGCCATTGAACAAATGAATCTCAGCCTTAGTGAAAATTTGACTTAAGTGGAAGTGAAGATTTGCCCCTTCATATTTATCAGTTGACAACCAAACTACTTCCATTAATATTACACGATCCAGAGACACAGAAAGACGGTGTCAATAAAACAAACATTTGTGATAAATTAATACAATAGCTCTGAAAACATTTTGAATGTACCTTATTATATGTTTATTACATGTATATTATGCTTAATTACACACACACACACACACACACACACACAGATATACATACATATATATATATACACACATATATATATACACATAAACATATATATAAATAACAGAAGCTTATCCGACCATACTGCCATTGAGCTTTACCGCAGCATTTGTCACCAGCCAGACGTTCTAGCCCTACAGCAAGTCATATGTAAGCACCGCTCAAGCCCTCTGCCGCTCATAAAGGTAAGGAACTATGCGTGGTGCACTGTACACTCTGGTGATTCCAGGGAGTTAGGGACCTAAACCTAACCTAATATTAACCCTTGACCTAACATCCGCCCTTCATCAACCCTTACCAGACCCATGCAGCCCCTCTCTCCCACTCTCTCCCAGCCCTAGCCTATCTTTCCCAGTCTTACCCCCTCTCTCCCTGCCCCTCTGTTCCTGTGCCAGGCTGGTGAGGGGAGGACGACTCATATTGTCTGGAACAGAGCCAATGGAATGGCATGAAACGCATGGAAACCATGTATTTCATACCATTTCACCTATTCCGCTCCAGTCATTACCACCAACCTCCTGTCGTGCCAGCCCTTCTTTCCCTGGCCCAGAGAGTCCCTCTCTCCCACCCTTTCTCTCTTCGCCCTAGCCCCTCTGCCTCTCTCCCAACTTCTCTCCCTCCAGCCTTAGTTTAAGCCACTGGTCCTCACATCCTGTACATCATTTAGGTTTTCCTCCATCTCCTCCACATGTCTGTTCAGGCTCAGTCCACAAGCCTATGTAATCAAGCATCTAAAGTGGCATCCTGCTCCAGAAACATGAACTCTGTTTGCCAGAAATACAGTTTTAAACAGAGCTGCAATTTGTACTGATCCCCTAGACATCCACTAAACCACAACTATAATACAGAGGCTTAATCTGGACTATAAATCTCATGACGTTGGACACAGTAATCTCTCTCTCTCTCTGACAGGACCCCGGTGGACTGAAATGGTCCCTGGAACTGTGTGTATAGGGGGGGTTATGCGTGCGAGTGGTGAGAGTGTGGGTTGGTGAGTGAGTGAGTGAGTCTGCGTGCCTGCATGTTTTTTTTCTCTGCTTCCACAAAATAAAGTTTCCTTCCCTTGAAGTTACCTACAGTACATTATATTAATATGATTGCTATAGCTGCTGACTCCTAACAACTCTAGCTAACAATATAAGTTAATATAACAAAAGGGATACATATAATCCAGTCTATCTTTGATAAATATTATTTATCACATTATTATACTCAAAGTAGGCACAGTAGACCCACATGTCGACTGCAGTTACAACATAACATGTCACGTTACCAATTTTTGTTTTAGCAGTATTTCCTGTTTTCTATGGAATCATTGTCCCTTTTGCCCTAGAGGAGAAGCAAGCGTATTGGTCAGTGTAAGAGGTACCTTCCTCTTCTCTGTGAGTAGACCATTCCCTTCCATTCCGAACCATCTGCATCAGACGAATCCTCATCTTCTGTAAATCCACATACTTGATGTCAGATCTGACAACGTTCTGGTTTGAACACCAGCATTTCATTCATTTCCATTTCCAGACAAAGTGGGTTGGTGAACTGCACCTCGGAGCATCCTTTTTGACAGGCCTGTAGTACTGAGGTTGTAGTATTTGTGTAAGCCTGACAGTGGGCTAGTCAGCAGGGCTCTTGGGGACCTTGACGATGAACACCATGGAGTCTTTGGCCTTGTTGCTGAATGCCCGGCGAATTACGTCCACCGCATGAAGATGGGTCACACGCTGCAGAGACTCACCGTCCACCGACACCAGCTCATACCCAGCCTGGAGAGACACACACACAAAGAGAGAAACACACACATACACACACACACACATATGCATGCATAGACAAAACACACACACACACACACACAAACCATACACAAATACGGGTTAGAGGTGATACACACACATAGGCATACACATGCTTACTGTGCATTGACCTCGGCTCCCACTTAGCGTCTTTTTCTCTAATCTCCATACTCATATCCCAGTAGATGAAGCTCAAGGTTATGTTGAAAACACACACACCAACCACACTTAATGCCTCCCCCTGCATTGTTTCCTGCAGGAAGAGAACAGAGTACTGCCGAGTTCTAGAACCTCGAGGAGAGGAAGTTCCTGTGATGTCATCAGTGCACACCGAGGATGCACCTGGCTGACACTCACAACACAAACCCACTGAATGGCTACAACACAATCACAAAGCCAGAGGTATGTGAGACTACAAGGTATCTTACCCAAACCAGGGCACCTGCTGGAATATCTCCCCTCATGAAAATGTTGTTCAACAAAATATCTGATCGTGTTTATTGACCCAAAACATTCATGCCCTTCCTCCCGTGATGCCAGTATCAAAATGTTTTGATCCATTTAACTAAAGAGCAGATTAATACAAGTAATTCTGAATATTAGACATAATGTCATTCATCCTCTTTGGTAAACATTTATGGATGTTATTTTTGAGGCTTCCTCTCTCTCTAACCAACAGTCATCATCCACTAAATGGTCCTCCCTACTGAATTAGATCTCTCTATTGTAGTCTGGTTTGACATTACAAATACAGTATCGAAATTACAAATAGTTAGTTATTTTTATACTTTAAACCTATTCATGTGGATTATTCAGCTATGTGCATTGCTCTTAATTTCTAGGCAGTGGTGGTAGTGGATCACTGTCCAGACTCCAGGCCATATTTCTGGAGAGAGCAACACCAGAACACTAGGACAGGTTAAATGGTATAATCATCTAGTTTTTAGAGTACAGTTGAGTACACACCCTGCAAACAATAATCAGTTGTTAGGATGTCCCCAGGATGTCACAAAATTGTCTCCTAAAGTCGTCAAGACATTGTTTCATGGTCCCCTAAATGTTTTGTCTAGTTCCCGGTTGGTCCCGAGATGTCCCCAAGGAAGTTTTTAGGACGTTCTTAGGACATTATGTCATGGTCCAATGGATGTTTTTGTCTAGTTCCCGGTTTGTCCCATGGACATCACCTGATGGTCTCAAAGAAACGCCGTCGTCCTCCACGCGCAAGCTAGTTTCATTACACATCACCCCTTGCTACTGTTGCCAAGCCCATCAAGGCCCTGATTGGTGAACCAGAGTGCTTTTAACATACTGTTTTCTACTTACATAATTGACACACGTTAAAATACATGATTAAATTGTGTATGTTTATTCCAACAGCAATTATTACTTAACATGTCCTCAACTAGGATTTGAACTCACAACCTCTTGGTTCACGGCATTCCAATTCAGGTGTAACATTAGCACAAAATGACACGCCCCACCAACATTGGACAACTATACAAAAAACACAAACTCAAATTGCTGAAATAAGTCAATTAAATCAATGACACAAATGTCAGTTTAAATGATAACTATAAAGCAGATGGCACTTTTTTGCTAAGTGCAGAGATGTATTATAGGGGCTGAATGTGTAGAGTACCTCTGAACTTCTACAGACTTTGTGGTGCAGCAGAAAGATCAGCATACCCCAAATCTAGAGGTTGTGCGTTCATTGATAAAAGATTTTTACACTATTTTAGCTGAACAGCTTACCTTAAAACCCCCATGCCATTTCATTTCTTTAATTACAGTGGTTTGTTACACCAGGGACCATCACGTGGCAAAAACCTCCAGGGGACAATGACACAACGTCTCAAGAACGTTCAGGGGACCATGACACAACGTTCCAAGAACATCCTAAAAACATCCTGGGACAAACTGTGAACTACAAAAAAGTAGTTGCATATTAGCTAACCCTAACCATTTTAAAAAGGATAATATAATTATCTTAACCTGCTATGTTAATGCTCCTAACCTGCTGCATAAGTTCTCCTAACCTGCTACAAAAAGTCAATTTTGACAAAAGATACAGATACACACAAGTTAGGGACAGGCTATCAGGCTATGCCAAGGAATTAAGGGGCTGGAGCAAACCAACCACGTCTAGCTCCGTCTATATCGGTCTGTCTCTCTCTTTCCCAAACAATTCTCTCCCGCCTTGTCCTTCCCTTCCTCTCCTTCACGAAGGTCTCTGTCACATTTTTGTGTGCATGCATGTCAGTGCGTGTGTATGTGTGTGTGTGTGAGAGAGAGAGCGAGAGAGAGGGGGACTCGGAGGGGAAGTTCATGGAAACTGAAAGGCTTAGCCGACACCAGATCTGCAGAGTGTTTGACACTCGAGTCATGGCCCTATCGAACCTGGGAAGTGCTGTCACCTGATAGGCTCACGGCAGCAACACCTGATTTTGAAACTTCGACCTAGTATCTAGAGATCGCTACGGTAGGGCCGTCTCAGACATTACCCCCTTCACCACACTGCAACCTCTAACCTCTGACCTCATCCCCCTGCTTCATTCAGTATCTCTTCCCTTCTATTAATACACTCTGGCTGAGTCATATTACCCATACATTACCTGGCCCAGCCCGACTGATGAGGTAAATTACCTGTACCTCATCAGTCATTCTGGAGATATAAAAAACACACACACACACACACAAAATACCAAACTAAACTAGAGTGCCGTTTACAAATGTCACAGACCAAAACTGCTAAACACGTCACCCTGTTTCATCGGGCTCAGTTCTGATTAAAACATGAGCTGCCCTAATATTGCAGTGAGCTCTTAAAGAAGCTTACCTTCAGAACATCACTGGTAGAGGCAGCTCCTCCTGGAAAGATCTTCTCTATCTTGATCACAGGCTGCACCTTGGACTCCATCCCACCTGAGATACTGATACCTGTAGAGCAGAGATAGAGAGTTTATCCACAAAGGGACGGTGTAGGTGCAGGCTTTTGCTCCAGCCAATCAACTAGTAATCCTAGTCTTCAGTCAAGACTTAGTTGATGTATTTATAGGGGTATTTACAGTGCCTTCAGGAAGTATTCACAACCCTTGAGTTTTTCACATTTTGTTGTGTTACAGCTTGAATTTAAAACGGCGATTTGGTTTCACTGGCTTACACACAACACCCGATAATGTCAAAGTAGATTCATGTTTTTGGACATTTTTACAAATTCATTTAAAAAATGTAAGCAGACATTGAATATCCATTTGAGCATGGTGAAGTTATTAATTACACTTTGGATGGTGTATCAATACGCCCAGTCACTACAACGATACAGACGTCCTTCCTAACTCAGTTGCTGGAGAGGAAGGAACCCGCTCAGAGATTTCACCATGTGAAATAAACTCAGCAAAAAAAGAAACGTCCTCTCACTGTCAACTGTGTTTATTTTCAGCAAACTTAACATGTGTAAATATTTGTATGAACATAACAAGATTCAACAACTGAGACATAACCTGAACAAGCTCCACAGACATGTAACTAACAGAAATGTAATAATGTCTTCCTGAACAAAGGGGGGGGGGTCAAAATCAAAAGTAAGTCAGTAACTGGTGTGACCTGGTGTGACCTCATGGACTGCACCAGAGTTCTTGCTGTGAGATGTTGCCCCACTCTTCCACCAAGGCACCTGCAAGTTCCCGGACATTTCTGGGGGGAATGGCCCTAGCCCTCACCCTCCGATCCAACAGGCCCCAGACATGAGATCCAGGCTCTTCGCTGGCCATGGCACAACACTGACATTCCTGTCTTGCAGGAAATCACAGACACAGAACGAGCAATATGGCTGGTGGCATTGTCATGCTGGAGGGTCACGTCAGGATGAGCCTGCAGGAAGGGTACCACATGAGGGAGGAGGATGTCTTCCCTGTAACGCACAGCGTTGAGATTGCATGCAATGACAACAAGATCAGTCCGATGATGCTGTGACACACCGCCCCAGACCATGACGGACCCTCCACCTCCAAATCGATCCCGCTCCAGAGCACAGGCCTCGGTGTAATGCTCATTCCTTCGACGATAAACGCGAATCCGACCATCACCCCTGGTGAGACAAAACCGCAACTTGTCAGTGAAGAGCACTTTTTTCCAGTCCTGTCTGGTCCAGCGACGGTGGGTTTGTGCCCATAGGCGACGTTATTGCCGGTGATGTCTGGTGAGGACCTGCCTTACGACAGGCCTACAAGCCCTCAGTCCAGCCTCTCTCAGCCTATTGCGGACAGTCTGAGCACTGATGGAGGGATTGTGCGTTCCTGGTGTAACTCAGGCAGTTGTTGTTGCCATCCTGTACCTGTCCCGCAGGTGTGATGTTCAGATGTACCGATCCTGTGCAGGTGTTGTTACACGTGGTCTACCACTGCGAGGATGATCAGCTGTCCATCCTGTCTCCCTGTAGCGCTGTCTAACAGTATGCACATTGCAATTTATTGCCCTGGCCACATCTGCAGTCCTCATGCCTCCTTGCAGCATGCCTAGGGCACGTTCACGCAGATGAGCAGGGACCCTGGGCATCTTACTTTTGGTGTTTTTCAGAGTCAGTAGAAAGGCCACTTTAGTGTCTTAAGTTTTCATAACTGTGACCTTAATTGCCTCCTGTCTGTAAGCTGTTAATGTCTTAACGACCATTCCACAGGTGCATGTTCATTAATTGTTTATGGTTCATTGAACAAGCATGGGAAACAGTGTTTAAACCCTTTACAATGAAGATCTGTGAAGTTATTTGGATTTTTACTAATTATCTTTGAAAGACAGGGTCCTGAAAAAGGGACGTTTCTTTTCTTGCTGAGTTTATAAGAAAATCTGAGAGATAATAAATAATTTTTTTACATGTATTTATCCCTTTATTTTTTGCATTAAACTATCTCCATATATACTTCCATTCATTTTTTTTACTGGTACCGGGGACCTTCAGTCCTAGAGCAAAACAGAGTCTCTCAGGTTTCCACAGAGGGGTCATATTAGTGTGTAGCCCAAACCGTTTGGAAGCTGTAGACAGAAGTTGGCAGAAGAGGCTGTACCGACTTCAGACAAGACTTGTCAAACCAACGTTTTTGGGAGAAGACTGATTTTCAGGAAGTCTCATGGTCTGACAAATACCGCTGTAGCTCTGCCACCGTTCACCGCAGTTGCAGAAGGGCGATATCGGCGGTTGTGGTGGATTGATATTTCTAGGTTAAACAGACAGACTTTGATGGGGAATGTTGTATTATGTTAATTAGATTTCCGCAGCAGCGTGGAAATTGTAGGCTAAGATGGATCAATGACATTGTAGTTTCTCCACAATACTAACGTAAATGACAGAGTGAAAAGAAGGAAGCCTGTACAAAATAACAATATTAAACAACATGCATCCTGTTTGCAATAAGGCACTAAACTAAAACGGCAAAGAAATGTGTCCTGAATACAAAGAGTTATGTTTGGGGTCAATCCAACAACACATCACTAAGAACTGTACCACTCTTCATATTTTCAAGCATGGTGGTGGCTGCATCGTGTTATGCGTGTGCTTGTCATCGGCAAGGACTAGGGAGTTTTTAGGATAAAAATACACAGAATAGCACTAAGCAAAGGCAGAATCCTAGATGAAAACCTGATTCAGCCTGCTTTTCAGTAGATACTGAGAGACAAATACACCATTTAGCAGGACAATAATCTAAAAGACAATATCAAATATACATTGGAGTTGCTTACCAAGACAACATTGAATGCTCATGAGTGGCCTAGTTACAATTTTGAATTAAATCAGCTTTAAAATCAATAGAAAGACTTGAAAATGGCTAACATTCCAACTGACAGAGCTTGAAGAATTTGGAAAATAATAATGTGCCAATATTGTACAATCCAGGTGTGCAAAGTTCTTAGAGACCAAGACAGACTTACAGCTGTAATCACTGCCAAAGGTTATTATAACATCTATTGACTCAGGGGTGTGAATGCTTACGGTGCATTCGGAAAGTATTCAGACCCCTTGACTTTTTTCACATTTTGTTACATTATAGCCTTATTCTAAAATGTATTAAATAGTTTCTTATCAATCTACTCACAATAACCAATAATGACAAAGCAAAAACCGATTGACATTTTTGCAAATGTATATATAAAAAAAGGAAATATCACATTTACATAAGTATTCAGACCCTTTACTTTGTCGAAGCACCTTTGGCAGCGATTACAGCCTCAAATCTTCTTGGGAATGGCGCTACAAGCTTGGCACACCTATATTTGGGGAGTTTCTCCCATTCTTCTCTGCAGATCCTCTCAAGCTCTGTCAGGTTGGATGGGGAGCGTTGCTGCGCCGCTATTTTCAGGTCTCTCCAGAGATGTTCGATCAGGTTCAAGTCCGGGCTCTGGCTGGGCCACAAAAGGACATTCAGAGACTTGTCCCAAAGCCACTCCTGCGTTGTCTTGGCTGTGTGCTTAGGGTCATTATCCTGTTGGAAGGTGAACCTTTGCCCCAGTCAGAGGTCCTGAGCGCTCTGGAGCAGGTTTTCATCAAGGATCTCTCTCTACTTTGCTCCGTTCATCTTTCCCTCGATCCTGACTATTCTCCCAGTTCCTGCCACTGAAAAATATCCCCACAGCATGATGCTGCCACCATCATGCTTCACTGTAGGGATGGTGCCGGGTTTCCTCCAGACGTGCTGCTTGGCATTCAGGCCAAAGAGTTCAATCTTGGTTTCATCAGACCAAAGAATCTTGTTTCTCATGGTCTGGAGTCCATTGTTTTCTTGGGGACCTTCATTGCTGCAGAAATGCGTTGGTACCCTTCCCCAGATCTGTGACTCGACACAATCCTGTCTCAGAGCTCTATGGACAATTCAGTCGACATCATGGCTTGGTTTTTGCTCTAACATGCACTGTCAACTGTGGGACCTTATATAGAAAGGTGTGTGCCTTTCCAAATCATGTCCAATCAATTGAATTTACCGCAGGTGGACTCCAATCAAGTTGTAGAAACATCTCAAGGATGATCAATGGAAACAGGATGCACCTGATCTCAATGTCGAGTCTCATAGCAAAGGGTCTGAATACTTATGTTAATAAAGTATCTGGGGTTTTTTGTAATACATTTGCAAAAATGTCTTAAAACCTGTATCTGCTTTGTCATTATAGGGTATTGTGTGTAGATTGATGAGAAAAAAATCTATTACATGTTTTTTTCAGACTAACACCAAAATGTGGTATAAGTCAAAGGGTATGAATACTATCTGAAAGCAGTGTAAGTACATGTATAGTATGTGTGAGTATATGCTTGAGCATTTATGTCAATCGTAGAAAATGTGCACCTTCCCTTCCAATATTATGGGATTTTAACACTATGTGATGATCTATGAGAACGTATGAACTGCTTTTGTTTTGTAAAGTGCCAAATTTATTGAATTTATTGCATTTGTTGACTGTAGAGCTGGGGGGATATCCAATAAAATATATGTAAAAATAGAACAAAAAAAAGACAGTTGAATCAGATGTGTTACACTTTGTAAACAGCCTTACAAGGGGTTTATTTTATACAGGGCCATTGTTATGTAATAACACTGATCTCTACTGGTAAGGTAGAGTACTAGCAGGCTGCAGATTAGTTGGCGACTCTCGAATAGGCCTACTCACCCAGAGACTGTTTCGTTTTGGAGATGGTCACCGTGGTGATCTCATACTCCTGAATGGCTACAGGTGTTGCGTTTCCATGGTGACCATTCTGCGACCGTCCCGGCGAAAGTCTGTTCACTTGCTTCACCTTCCCTCTCTGCCCTTGTCCCCCCCTCTCCCTCCCTGTCGAGGGGCTTCGGTCCTTTGGGGGGGGCTCAAGCACCTGAGCCAGGGTGGGTTGAATGTTCCTGGGGGGTAAGTGTACTCTCACCTCCATATACCCCTCGGCCATCCCTCCCTTCCTCTCAGAGCCGCCCTCCCATTGGTCCCTCCTGACCCTTCCATTATGTTCGTTCCTCACCGGCAACCGCCCCCGCTCAGGAGTGGTATCTTCCGACAGCAATGAGGTCTCATCATAGTGCCGGGGCCAGGACAAACCATTGTCTCGCCTATGGGGAGAGTGGTTGGTTTGGGGTTGGCGTCTGGTAGTGTGTGAGGATTCTGTGAGGAGCCAGTTGGGGGGTGAGGGGCTCGGAGAGCGTGAGCGTGGGGTGTGGTGGGTGTAGCTGTCCACGGGGACATCCAAGAGGGGGGTGAAAGCACGGGAAGGGGGCAGGAGACCATCCTGGAGGCCAGACACACGTAGTCTCTCTAGGTCTTCCATCAGCTGACGGTCTCTCCCCAAGTCCTTGGCTGGCTGAAGCTGGAAACCACCATGGTAGTCTGGAGAGGAGATATGCATGTTATCACACACATATTAACACACACACAGACACTCGCTCATTCCCTTTAACCCCAGAAGACCCACTGTATTGTACCAATATTCTAAACCTTCCTAGCACTGGTCAACCGTCTGTTTGGCAGTGACACTGAGTGGGAGTTTACAAAATGGAGTCCATTCACCAAAGGGCCCAATCTGCATATCTCTATCGGAGGTCATCACCCTGACCTGTCAGAACTCACTGGCTGTGTTTGACATGTCCGTTTTCTTCCACCCTGGTGGAGTCAGCTGACCTTTCAACCCCTTAACCCCTCACCTCTGAGTGCTAGATGGCTGGGGTCATTTACTTCTGTGGGGGCGGTAGAAAATGCCTTCGCTCTGTGTTTTTTTACTCTTGAATGGAGAGAGAGTTTGAGAAGCTTTTAAGGTATGCACACACACATGCACTGTGTCTGACTCTTGAATTGGTCTAGTTTGAGAAAGGCTTCAAAGGCTCCATGCAGTCAGCCCACGCATGTCTATGACTTAGCACTGCTCCTCTCTGGCTTTTGTGTTTCTCACAGAGACATAATACAAGCCTTCCTACTGAAGTCATCTGACATAGGCCTGTGTGTGTGTGTGTGTGTGTGTGTGTGTGTGTGTGTGTGTGTGTGTGTGTGTGTGTGTGTGTGTGTGTGTGTGTGTGTGTGGTGTGTAGTGCCGGGGCTGGGCCTAAGCGACATAAGCGGTTGCTTAGGGCCCCCGGCTTAGTCGGGGTCTCAAGAGCTCAGTTGGGGTCTTACTGTTAAAAGGTTATAGTAGTAGAATAGACAATGTGCAATTTCAAAATGTTGTTGTGCATCAGCCATTTTTCTTTTGTTATGTCAGTCACTGGCAGTCACTCAATTAGCCCATGCATGTCAGCTAACATGTTTAGTCAGTTAGTTTAGCTAGCCATCTAAACTTGTAGTAATCATGGCTGAGTTATCAACCAGGCACGAAGAGCACATGCCCAGGGGCCTTGACCTCCAGGGGTCCCCCATTGATTTTGGTAGTCACTCTCATGCAAATATCATATTAATATGGCATAGGGTATGGCAAAATGTGTAGAATTGCAAGAAATTTGTTAGAATATATCTAAATCTTCTCTCCGGCCCTTGCCAAAATGTGTAGAATTGCAGGAAATTATCTGTCATGAATTTGTCCCACAGACCCATGGCAAAATGTGTAAAATTGCAGCAAACTTGCTCTGAAACTGCAACATTTTCTCTGCACCTCATTGCAAAATGTGTTGAATTACTGGAAATTAACTCTAAAACATACTTTTTTTTCTTTCTACCGTCAAGACGGGGGCCACTAAAAGGTTTTGACCTCGAGGTGGGGGGCCCCCTAACAACATTTTGTTTAGGGACCACCAAAACTCTAGGGCCGGCCCTGTGTGTGTGCTGCATGTGTATGAAATGGATATTGGATATTGAGCAGGTGTTTCCGTCAGACAGGAATGAGATGTACTGGAAAAAGAGGGAGGTGAGAGGAGATATGAAAAGAGGAGAAGAAGAGACACAGGAAGAGATGAGGAGGAAGAGGATAAGTTCTCTGGTTATATAATAGCAGAGGAGAGCGGTTAGAGAAAGAGATTGGGCGGAGAGAGAGAGAGAGAGGGAGGGAGGGGGGAATGAGGGGGCATTATATACACACACACACACACACACGACAGAGAGAGAGACCTGGTATGGGGGTGATGAGGTGTCGTCGAGGGGTTCCACTGCGAGGAGAGCGCAGGACAGGAGACCTCACTGAGGACGAGAACACAACAAAGATATGAACATACAATACTAGAATACAAAACATTACCCCCCCCCCCCCCAAAAAACTCCCTCTACTCCCCCCCAACTCCTTCCCACCACCAAGCCACTGTCCACCAATGCACCAACAAAATGAACAAAAGACAACAATTAAGGAAAACAACAATGCAAACAAACAAAAGACATCAAGGACAACAAAAAACAAAACAGCAAGGCCAACTGTATGTGTTTGAGTGCAAGTGTGGCACTATTTACATGTGTGTATGTGTCCTAGTGTGTGCACGTGTGCGTTTGAATGCACACATGTGCATTCACACGCGTACAAGCACCTGCTTGTACCTCAGCCTGATGCAAACAGGCATTGGATGTAACAGTCATTCAAAACTTATTTTGACATTTGTCTTTGACCGTCATTTTATCCCCCACCCAGAAACTCCACTCCCACTTGTCTCCAGTTCCACATCCCAACCCCCAGCTTCCCTCTGCCCATCCCACCCATCTCTGCTGGCCACCCTCTTCTGATTTCTACGCGCCATATACTGTATCTTTCAACTATGCTGTGATGTTTAACATACAATTTGAATGTATCTAATCGAATAGAATCCACAGGTTATTAAGAGTATTAGTATATTAGCAATTGACTGACCAAGTCTCTCCAGATCTTCCAACAATGCTATTTCTAGGGTCAATTTTAGAATAATGTTATGCTTTTTTAGCCATTCCTGAACCTGAGTCCAGAAACAGGCTATCTGAGGGCAATACCAGAACAAATGGTATATTGATTCTGTATCCTCGCAACAAAATCTGCAGAGCTGCGATGGTTGCATGCCCCAAATATTGCATTTTTTTTGGTGGCATCACATTCCTAGTGAGTCAGAAGTTTACATACACTCAATTAGTATTTGGTAGCATTACCTTTAAATTGTTTAACTTGGGTCAAACGTTTCGGGTAGCCTTCCACAAGCTTCCCACAATAAGTTGGGTGAATTTTGGCCCATTCCTCCTGACAGAGCTGGTGTAACTGAGTCAGGTTTGTAGGCCTCCTTGCTCACACATGCTTTTTCAGTTTTTTTTCTATGGGATTGAGGTCAGGGCTTTGTGATGGCCACTCCGATACCTTGACTTTGTTGTCCTTAAGCCATTTTGCCACAGCTTTGGAAGTATGCTTTGGGTCATTGTCCATTTGGAAGACCCATTTGCAACCAAGCTTTAACTTCCTGACTGATGTCTTGAGATATTGCTTCAATATATCCACATAATTTTCCTCCCTCATGATGCCATCTATTTTGTGAAGTGCACCAGTCCCTCCTGCAGCAAAGCACCCCCACAACATGATGCTGCCACCCCCATGCTTCACGGTTGGGATGGTGTTCTTCGGCTTGCAAGCTTCCCCCTTTTCCTCCAAACATAACAATGGTCATTATGGCCAAACAGTTCTATTTTTGTTTCATCAGACATTTCTCCAAAAAGTATGATATTTGTCCCCATGTGCAGTTGCAAACCGTTGCGGTCTTTTTTATGGCAGGTTTGGAGCGGTGGCTTCTTCCTTGCTGAGCAGCCTTTCAGGTTATGTCGATATAGGACTCGTTTTCAGCATCCAGCATCTTCACAAGGTCCTTTGCTGTTGTTCTGGGATTGATTTGCACTTTTCGCACCAAAGTGCGTTCATCTCTAGGAGACAGAACGCGTCTCCTTCCTGAGCGGTACGAGGGCTGCATGGTCCCATGGTGTTTATACTTGCGTACTATTGTTTGTACAGATGAACGTGGTACCTTCAGGCGTTTGGAAATTGCTCACAAGGATGAACCAGACTCGTGGAGGTCTACTATGTTTTTTCTGAGGTCTTAGCTGATTTCTTTTGATTTTCCCATGATGTCAAGCAAAGAGGCACTGAGTTTGAAGGTAGGCCTTGAAATACATCCACACGTACACCTCCAATTGACTCAAATGATGTCAATTAGCCTATCAGAAGCTTCTAAAGCCATGACATCATTTTCTGGAATTTTCCAAGCTGTTTAAAGGCACAGCCAACTTAGTGTATGTAAACTTCTGACTCACTGGAATTGTGATAAAGTGAATTATAAGTAAAATAATTTGTCTGTAAACAATTGTTGGAAAAATTACTTGTGTCATGCACAAAGTAAGTGTCCTAACCGACTTGCCAAAACTATAGTTTGTTAACAAGAAATTTGTGGAGTGGTTGAAAAACGAGTTTTAATGACTCCAACCTAAATGTATTCAACTGTACTTTCCTATTTATGCTATTTTTGTTCCTCTGCCAATTTTGATCCTTTATATTGGGCAGACAGACCAGTTCCCTACCTCCTCCCGCTGCCACCTGCCTCTTCTATAAGGAGTTAGCACTAGAGCAGAAACAGACTGGAGCCCCGGATATTTTTGATGTTCTTACATGAGCGGCTCTTCAGTATGTCGTAGGCCTCCAGTTCAAAGGGCATGACAATACTGTCAAAACGGCCCATCTCTGTAGGAGGGATCAGCATCCTGGAAAGAGACAGAGAGAGGCTTGGTGAGAGGAACTACACACGCAGACACACACACACGCCTGCTTTGTCGTATCAGTAGTAGTGACACACCATGGAGTGCATTAACCACACTAGCATATAGCACACACACACAAACATCCCACATGTAAACACACGCATGGACGGACACACGCGCGCACACACACACACCTGATCTCTCGTATCAGTAGTAGTTTCTCAGGTCGGTCCAGTATGGCCAGTAGAGGGTGTACTAGATCCTCCACCACACACGCCAACATAAACTGATACAGAGAGAGAGAAAGAGAGAGGGTTCATCTTAATAGTCTATAATAAATAATGTTGTTTTCCTTTCCTACATCTGAAACAACTGGACAGGTGAGAGAAGATTCACAGTATTCATCTTAAAAAATGTACCCCTAGGTCAAGC
This sequence comes from Salvelinus namaycush, assembly GCF_016432855.1. Lineage (NCBI taxonomy): Eukaryota > Metazoa > Chordata > Actinopteri > Salmoniformes > Salmonidae > Salvelinus > Salvelinus namaycush. Next base: position 62,793,043 of record NC_052310.1, read on the forward strand.
CCATATTCCCTTCCCTCTACCCCCTATGCACGTGTGTGGATTTGAGACAAGGTACAGATGATGCCACCCTGATAGCTTATGCAGAGTTCTGAAGGAAAATCTGAGGAGTTGATCATTTTGGTGTGAGGAGTAGAGCGAGTGAGTGTGACGGATAGAGAGAGAAAGAGAGGAGCTCCATCAGAAGCATTGTTTATTTAAAAACATCCATACAATACCAGACACATATCACTAACCCTTTTGTCTATAGCAAAAAATATCACTAGACTGGGAGAGCGAGATCAGATGATGGCCGATATTTGACCCTTGTCATACATACAGGTGTTGGATCTTAATTTAATCACTATTTTGTTGCAGATAGGAAATTGAACTTGTAGTGTATTTGAGTTTCAGACTTGATTTGCCCTAACGAAAAATGTACGTATCAACCCCTACAAAAATGTCCATTAATTATAATCCACATAATAATTCACATTTCCTGTTGCTGCAGGATTATTTTTCGCAAACTGGCTCAAATTAAGATCCTACATCTGTAAATGACGTGGAAAATCTGTCTTTTGTCTGAGACGCCGGCGGACACACCAATCATTGTCAGACATTCAGACACACACAGGAAACCATACTTTACATGAAACTCATCAGTCTACAGTACTATGGGTACAGTCTGTTCACTGTTAGCTGCTCCGAAAGTGGTAGGTATGTCTGAATCTGAGAGGAACCAACATCTTCCTCAAGCTGTGCGCCAGAGGCAAAAATAACTGATCCCTGCCATGAAGGCTGCCAGAAAGCGTGCGAACGTTGCTTAAATCCACTAGACAGGCTCATCCCAGCTAACAATTCTAGGGAGAGAAAGTTTTTTTTATGTTACCCGTAATGTTCCCCTGATGTTTGAGTGTCCAGTTTTCCGTTAGTTGGGGGAACATTCTATGTATGTTAGTTAAAACCTCCTAAGAAACTATTTAGCATGTTTTGGTGTTAAAGTTAGAAGAACATTCCCTTAATGTCAAACAAAACGCACACCAAACATTCACTGACTGTTCTCAGAATATAACATGTTAGACATGTTTCATGGGAACAACACTCCTGTGTCTAGTTTTCTGAGGGCTAGGAGAATATTCCATCAATGTCAAACATACACAGAACATGGTTGCTATGTTTTCAGAATATAAAATAATAATATTAAATTACTGTATGAATAAACAAACAAGTGTGTCAAATATGTAAGTTAAAAGCTGTCTGTGTCCCCCTAGCATTGTAAAAAGACAGCGAGCTGTGACTGGATCAACGGTTCACCAATCAGGGCCTTGATGGGCTTGGGAACAGTAACAAGGGGTGATGTATAATGAAACTAGGGTGTGTGTGCCCTGGGTAGAACACATTTTTTTTGGGGGGGGGGGGGACGTTTCTTTGCGACCATCAGGTGACGTCCCAAGGACAAACTAGAAACTGGACAAAAACCTCCAGGGGACCATGACACAACATTACAAGAATGTCCTGAAAAAACATACCCGGGACAAACCGGGAACAAGACAAAACGTCCTCGGGGGGCCATGACACAACGTACCAAGAAAGTCTTAAAAACGTCCTCAGGGACGACCCCAGGACCAACAGGGAACTACTGTAGACAAAACCTCTAGGGGACCATGACTCAATGTCCTGACGACTTCAAGGGACCATTTCGTGACATCCCGCCCCGCATCCAGCCCCGCATCACACACACACACACACACACTTACACTCACAAGTGCCTGATTGAAATAATGTTATTTTCTTGCTTTGTTATTTTTGTTTCTGTGGTGGGTATGTCTGATTCCTTCATTTCTACGGACATCAAAGTGGTAAGGTCTAGGAAGAGGGGCAAGGAATTGTTTCTGGATTGGCCCTTGCACTGTTTCAGACAGCCATTCCGGCTCAGTAGCTCTGCAGTGTCTCACTCAATATGCTGTTTTGTTTCAGGAACTCACTTACCTGCATTGTCTTATGACAGTCAATACAGCTCAGCATTTTCCCTCTCTGAGTGTCTGTCTGCCAATTTGGTTCAGAATTTACTCTTAAAATGTCTCCATTAGCCATTACAGCTCAGAACAGCCCCATTTACAGTGTTTCACTTAGTTTGACATTTTGGCTCAGTGACTCACCCGCTTACAGTGTCTCATGACTGCAGTGACTTCGTCCTGACTGAGCAGTTTCCTGGCCATGTTCTCCACTTGTCCCAGGGTCTCAGGGTGAAGCAGGGGGCTGCTGTCCTTCACCCCAGCACGGGTCTCCCTTGGAGCGGTCAGCAGCTGGAACGGACGACCCCTCTCTTTATCTAGGGAGTCAGGGGGACAGATATCCGGGGATATATAGAACAACATGATCACACAATGAACGTTCACATTGGTCAAATAACACAGCGACAGAAAATGTGCTTGTTCTCTGAACCACAAAATTACAGAGCTACTGAGTGAGTAGTAGTAGTAGTAAAATGCTAGAGAGTGATTAGGGAACATCTGTTTAGCGACGCTAGCGAGTTGGTAGAGGTAAGGGTGAGGTATAATAGCCAGTGGGGTTAGGTTTAAGAGGGTTTCTGTTTATGCTGGTATCAAACCGTGGGTTGCACAGTGGGGTTAGTGTTAGGGTTGTGGTTGAGAGTTAGGGTTGAGGCTATGGTTAGAGTTAAACCGGGATGTGGGCATGAAGCTAGGGTTAGGGTTAGGGTTAGGGTCGATATATGATTAGGGTTGAACCAGGATGTGGGCATGAAGCTAGGGTTAGGGTCGAGGCTATGGTTAGGGTTGAACCGGGATCTGGGCATTAAGCTAGGGTTAGGGTTAGGGTCGTGGCTATGGTCAGGGTTAGGATCATGGCTATGGTCAGGGTTAAACAGGGATATGGGTGTGAAGGTCTCCAGTCTGAGATGGAAGGACTGGTGCTTTTGTGTGTCTGATTGCTAACATGCATGCATTCATGTGTTTGTGTGGTTGTCCAAGTGAATGTAGGATGTGTCTTTCTATAAAGTTGTGCCAGTGTATCTTGGTCCTCTCACCTTTGTCAGCATGGTGGGAGGGTGATTTAAATCGACCCCTGTGGGAGTCCCCTGTCCCTGTCTCTCTACTGTCCCGTGATGTGTCTCTCTCTCTTCTGTTCCTGGACATATCTCTCCGTGCATCTCTCTTGAAAAGGAGGCTGACGAAGGTCTTGGAGCGCTGCAGGGTCTTGCTGCCCTCTCTCTCTCCTGCACTCTTCTCCTTTCCCTGCTTCTTCTTCTTCTGCTTGTCCTCTGAGGGAGCAGCATGGATAGAGATCAAGGTTAATGCACCACCTCGTGATTTGTTAAGTGACATCATAATATACTGTATTAATTTCTTTGACACTGTTGAGTTTGAATACTAGATCTGATGTGACTAGCACTCCCTCTACTCTTCACTTCTTCTGCAGCTGTTGCTTGTCCTTTGGTGGTTAGGGGGAACGGTCAAATCAAGTAAGGCCCTGCGATCCCCAGGAAACTTTGGTGTGGGCCCTAGGTCAGGGAAAACTGACAGAAAGCCTGGTCACCCATGATACAAGTCAGTATTCGACATCCATCCATGTCTGAGGATGTCGGGAGATGACGTGGAAACCAGCCACTAGGGGGCAACAGTGAGCACTGTTACCTTCAAGTAGGTTTTTTTCAGGTGTTGTGATGGGAATGGCAAATGGGTGTAATCATCTGCCTCTGATTCCAAAGGTTGAAAGTTAAAATCCAGTAATACAATATATTTTGTGTATTTTTTTTTAACCCTATCCCAAACCTTAACTCTTACCTAACCATTGGGAGTTAATGCCTAAACTTAAGATTTTGGAGTTAATGCCTGAACTTAACTTTAAACACTTTGCAACAACTTCAACATGGATGAACATCTAATTCTGACGTGAGACTGTGAGAGCTAGTTGGACATAGGGCTTCTATCATAGTTACATAGATGCCCTATCAGAATTACATAGGAGCCCTATCATGGGTACATAGATGTCCTATCATGGTTACATAGTTGCCCTATCATAGTGTGATGGAACATTTTATGTTTTTGCTTTTCTAATAACCAATTTCTGTATTCATGCAAGTGACTGAACGACCCTCCTCACATGCATGACCCAGTATTGGTCGGTCACATGAATGAAGCAAACTTTAATGATGAATGATGAATAAGCTAAATCCTGCAAATATAACTTGTCTCTATATAAGAGAACTAACAGGACTACCCCAGGTGGAGCTCCTGATTGACATCTGTACTTGGTGCATTAGTTGGTTGGAACCTCTCCAGCGCGCTGATAATAAAGGATGATTCATTCAAGATTGACTTTGATTGTCCCTGGTGGTAATTTCCACGACAATTTGGCGTCAATGATCAGGATGATTGATTCTGCATGCAGAGCTTTCCAGTGGGGGTCTGCAAGGAAAACCAATGCCGCATTTTATGAAGCTTGAGGAAAATTCCCATCTGACCAAAAGCTATGAGCTGCCTGGAGGAGACACAACATCCGCAAACAATTTAGGGACACGGCAACTAATTTCAGTAAGTCAATTTAAATGAATTTGTATAAAAATGTTAAAAAATTATAATAAAATCAATAAAACGAAACATAAAAATGGAGGAGGGTACCACTAGTCTTAAGTCAAGTAATAGCATGAAGTGAATGTGGATGTGAGATGTGTGAGTATAGTGAATGTTTATGTGAAAGTTGTGTGAGTGTGGAAAGTATTAAGATGATTGAAATTGGGATAATAACAGGATTGAAATATGGCTATTAAGCTGATTGAAATCTGGATATTAAAATATTGAAATTTGGATGTTAAGGAATATTAGTTAAGTGACTGAAATTCGGATAGTAAGCTGATTGAAATGTGCATAATAAGTACTGAGTGAATGTGGGAAAGTGCGTCTGTTATTCTATATGTATGCAGCAAGACTATAGAATCTATAGGGACCATAGCATTTATGACTACATAAACTTCTAAGATTATAGACACTGAGAGACTATAGAGACGTGAGACTATAGATACTATAAAGAGCATAGGTACTGTAGAGACTATGGCGACTGTAGAGACTATGGAAGAACCGTGGTAGTGATACATATGACAGACTTAGAGAGAAGACTACAGCGAGAGCAAGTAACGGTACCATGGAAAGCCCCGCTGACAGCTGTCTGTAGGCATTTATAAGAGAAGTGTCCTGTGTGTCTGCAGTGACTAACAATAGCACAGGGTGCTATTCTATATGTATAGGAGATACATATGGTGCATAGGAAGTAACGACAAGAGAATAATTGAAGAGGTACATGGAGTAATAAGGGAGATTACTGAGTGTGTTTGGGAATAGTACTAAGTGAAAGTTGTGTGAGTGTGAAAGGGCGTGTTAAGCTGATTGAAATTTGGATAACAAGAGGAGTGAAATTAGGATAATAAAGGGATTGGAATTTGGATAAATAAGACTATTAAGTACTGAGTGAATGGAAGCTGTCAGGGGACTAGCTTGGGTGTGAAAGAGGTAATATGGGAGATTACTGTGCGTGTCTGAATAAGTACTCCAACCAGTTCTGTTAGCTGAGTCCAATCTATTACGTTATCTACGGTTATTATAAATGTATAGGAAGTAGCGGCAAGCTAGTCTTAGGAGAAGGCTAAAGTGAGGGCAGGAGGCTCCACTGACAATTGTCTGTAGGCATTTATAAGAGAAGTGTCTATGTGGTCGAGAAACCATAAGGAACCGTTGACGATACATATAGTGAACACCACCGCCCATCAAGCTACATGTAGTGAGCACTGACACGAGAAGCCATTGAAAAGTTTGAGAGGGCAACAGCTGAGATGGATAAGGGCTGGAAACAATGAAGTTCATTGATGCCCACGGACACTGACATTTCCTCGAGAACATGATATGTGTACCTCTCGGGCTGCTGCGCTGTGATCGTTGTAGGTGGTGTGGATGTGAATAACTAAAGATGTATAATGATAAATAGGGATTCTGTATGGAGATACGAAAGAAGAGAGTATTATTTCTGAATATGCTGTTAAATCGAACACTAGAGTGAATATTTAAACCCCTGTATGACTGGAACACTGGTGTAGAGGAATTTGTGATGTAACACAAATGTATAATGGGTTACTATAGATAAAGTAACATAATATTGATTAGAATGGGTTACTGGAGATGATGAAGTAACAATATAAATAATAATCAACTTGCACACCCACACGTAGATGTACGTAAGTGGTGTAAAGTAAAAGGTATTCTGAGAAATGTTCAGGGTGGTCCCATTACAGATCATGTGATAAAGATAAGGTTAAAGCATTGTATGGGACTTAACTTACCCGTAACCAATAAAACTATAAACTATTATGAGATTTTCACCACCCTGGTAATACATTTTGAAATAAACCCCATACCCTGTATTTTATAAATCACATGTTAATCTTGAAATAATGGACATTTAATAAGTATGAAACAGAAAGTGTGATCAGAGTGTATTAGATTGAGAAGGTCTTCCTATTGGGAAGGTAGTCCAAGTTGAGGGAAACAGATATGAAGACTAGTGAAAGTAACAAAGTGAATGGTAATTGGCTTTCAGATTGCACTCTAATAATGCAATGTCTTAGTAATTTGAAGAAGTAAATGTTTTAATACAAGGTCACATGACGAACAGAAGGATTGAGCATTGGGACTGATATTAAATTAGAGGCCGCTGTCTGGTGTTTGGGTTAGAGATAAGCTTCCTGTGGAACAATAGATAGCCACCAGTACACACTGAACTCAAACAGGCTGTAAGGGACACAGTGGAGAAATTTGTGACAGAGGTATGAATAATTAATTGAATAAGACACGTTTTTGACAATTTCCAATTATTATTACTCAGTTCTATAGTTTGGGTAGCACCAGTGGTTTAAGTAAGAAGGTAATTTCATCAAAAACAATCATCTGTTTCCATTACATAGAACTGTGTCCATTGATTTAAGTAAGTAATGTCATCTAAAACAATCATCTGTTTCCATTACATAGAACTGTGTCCATTGATTTAAGTAAGTAATGTCATCTAAAACAATCATCTGTTTCCATTACATAGAACTGTGTCCATTGATTTAAGTAAGTAATGTCATCTAAAACAATCATCTGTTTCCATTACATAGAACTGTGTCCATTGATTTAAGTAAGTAATGTCATCTAAAACAATCATCTGTTTCCATTACATGGAACTGTGTCCAGTATAAGTAGTTCCAAGTAAATGTTTTAGTAACGAATATTGAGCTGATAAGCCTGCACCAACCTTTTGAAGGTCCTAGCAGGTTTCATATTTTGACTAGTTTATGTCCCAGGGACAGTTTGTACAGAACTGTATGTGAATGCAACAGGTCAAAATGACAATGATTACAAGAGAGGAGCTCTGGGACTGTTTACTTTAAAAAGGTGCCTATTCAGCTTGACGGGACACTGTATCATCTGATGTGTCTGAAGTATAATTCTGTATGCGCATGGGTTTATCAAGACTTCCTGCACAAGATGCAGTAAACTCGATTAAGATGTTTATTTTCTTTCTTCCAGAACGTATGGAATGTCCACTACCAAGTCTTTTTAAAATATGTTTTCCAATGGTTCTGTGTCTTTCCCTTTGAGGGGCTTCCTGAGGCAGGTGCCTAACTTCTCTCATGCTGCTGGTGTACTAGTAGGAAAATGAACAAGACATAATGGACTGTAAAGGACAGTGGCGGCTCAGGTGAGAGAAAATCGGGACATTATCAAGGGCCATCCACTTTTAACATGTGCCATTGGGACGAACTGAAACGGCAGAAGAATGAGTGCCGGGAGAGAGGGGGGTGGACAACTGTGCCCTTAACTGATTTTGAGGTATCGGGATTACTGTGGAGGTCTGCACGCTGCGAAATCTATAGTACTTTAGACCAGAAATGCATTGAGATACCGATCTGTCATTAACATGACACTAGCGACAAAAGCTCCAGCGGAAATGTCATTGCCAGAATCCATCAATGAAATTGTGTAATGAAGCATATGTGTAACTGTATGGAGCAAATGTGTTAAGCCATGGTTTTACAAGAAGAATTGTACAACCTAGAATGAAGGGTTTGAAATGATGAAGTGTCTGGTTTTATGTGTTGATTTCCCTTACTCAAAAGTATAGAACCGTATGAGAGAAGCTATAAGCTAAGGTTTACCTATAAAATGTAATGATAATTATCACAGATTGAGTGATAAGAGGAGGGAATCTGACGGAAAATGCTTTGTTTGTGCTTTTCTAATAACCAATTTCTGTGTTCATGCAAGTGACAAATCCTCACTATCAGTATCTGGAATTTGGCAGTATGCGCAGACCCTTGTTTTGAGAATGAAGCAGTTTCAAGGTCTCAGTTTAGAAGAATGACCCAGTATGGTCAGTCACATGAATGAAGCAAACATTGATGAATAGGGCTGTTGCGGTGACCGTATTACGGCCACACTGGTGGTCACGAGTCATGAAGGCAGTCAAATTCCATGTAGTCACGGTAATTAGGCTTCTCCAAGCTCTGATGCTGCTGCTGGTCACTTCTTAGGGCTAGGGGGCAGTATCCTGAATTTCCGCCTGACTGATGTGCCCAAAGTAAACTGCCTGTTACTCAGGCCCAGAAGCCAGGATATGCATGTAATTGGTAGCATTGGATAGAAAACACTCTGACGTTTCTAAAACTGTTAGAACAATGTCTGAGACTATAACAGAATTGATAGGGCATGCAAAAATCCCAAGAAAATCCAACCAGAATTTGTTTTTTCAGCTCCCAGGCTCTTATTATGGAAACCTATTGGAAACCCCTATGTCCGTCACCCAAATTGCAATTCCTATGGCTTCCACTAGATGTCAACAGTCAAGGTTATTCAAGGTATCAGGGTTCTTTTTTGAAAAACTAACAAGTATTTGGTGTTTTTGTTGGAAGAGCACCTGGACCAAATCAGTCTTTCGGCGTGCGAGGGAGAAGGCGTGTGCTTACGAATTTTCCTTTCCTATTGAACATAGTACTTTCTGTGTTAAATATTACAGTTTATTTACATTTTAGACTACCTGAGGATTAAATAGAAACGTTGTTCGACTTGTTTGGACAAAGTTTACCGGTAGCTTTTTGGACTCCTTTGTCTGCATTTTGAACGAGTGGATTACTGAAATCAATGGCGCCAATTAAACTGACTTTTTGGCATATAAAGAAACATTTTATTGAACAAAAGAGGAAGATCTTCAAAGGTAAGTGATTTATTTAATCGCTATTTGTGATTTTGTGAAGCCTGTGCTGGTTGAAAAATATCTTGATGTGGGGCGCTGTCCTCAGATAATCGCATGGTATGCTTTCGCCGTGAAGCCTTTTTGAAATCTGACAATGCAGCTGGATTAACAAGAACATAAGCTTTTAAATGATATAAGATGTTCATGAATGTTTAATATTACAAAAAAAAAATGTATTGCGCGCCCTCCAATTTCCCCCGGATGTTGTCGGCTTCAATCCCGCTAGCGGGACACCTACCCCCAAGATTAATAGCCTACCAAACTTTCTAACTGCCTGGTCCTCAGCACTCTATTGTCCCTCTAATCACTCTGACGTCAATGCGAAAATCTAATCAAACACTTCATGAGAGCCCATGAGCTCATGTTGCACAACATTTCTATAGGCTATGCATTTGCGCGAGAAAACAGAGTGATGGCATCTACTAAAAAGAGGAGGATCCCATCAGCTTTCTATAGGCTAGGTCTACTATATTTATTTCCTAATATATATTAAGCACATTGCTTATACAGTATTTACAACAGGAGTTTAGCCTAGCGTCCTCCATTCGATATATTCAAGTGATTAGATGACATTTATTTTTTCCCGCTGCCCGTTTCGATGCAGGTGCATGATAATGGTCCATTCTGAATCAAAACAAATTTTACACATATTATTTAGTATATGTAAAGACAAGATTAAATCAGGAATAGTCTGATGGGTGACAATATTAGCCTATCACTTGTGAATTATATATTATCACTTGTGAATGATGCCAAGCATAAGAAACAATGCTTTTTCCCCCAACTTTTTCAATTCATAGTAGCACACCTCATGTAGTCTAGCTGATAGGCCTATATGGTTTTGACAAGGTTTGTATCACAACTGAAGTGGCCAAATAACTTCTTAATATAATAAAGCTCATTAATCCGCTTTACAAGTGGTGTAGAGCAAACTGGCATACATAAGCAGCGCTTGAGTAAAGTTTGGGGAAGATCATTTTCATCACAAAAATGCACCTTTATAATAAAAGCATTACATGCATAATTGCTTTTGCGGTCACTTTTGATAATGGTGTTTTCAGCTAATGGAACATTCCGCTTATAGCCTACTACCATGTGCGCATTGCTGTGCTTATAATGTGAAGAATTAGCCTAATAGTTTGGAAACATTTCAAGCTAAATGTTCTGATCTGTTATGTCCGGCACATTGCATAAAGCGTTTTTTTAAATGCTTTTTTTATACTAGTGGTTGTATTAATTTAGGATCTATCGCATCCCACAACTGTCCCAGACTATGTTTGAAGACTATGTTAGCCTTCATTTCTCAGAACAAGAATAGACTGATGAGTTTCAGAAGAAAGTTCTTTGCTTCTGGCTATTTTGAGCCTGTAATCGAACCCACAAATGCTGATGCTCCAGATACTCAACTAGTCTAAAGAAGGCCAGTTTTATTGCTTCTTTAATCAGAACAACATGTTTCAGCTGTATTAACATAATTACAAAATGGTTTTCTAATGGTCAATTAGCCTTTTAAAAAGATAAACTTGGATAAGCTAACACAACGTGTCATTGGAACACAGGAGTGATGGTTGCTGATAATGGGCCTCTGTACGCCTACTGTATGTAGATATTCCATTTTTAAAAATCTGCCGTTTCCAGCTACAATAGTCATTTACAACATTAACAATGTCTACACTGTATTTCTGATAAATTTCATGTTATTTTAAATGGACAATTTTTTTGCTTTTCTTTCAAAAACAAGGACATTTTTTAAGTGACCCTAAACTTTGAACGGTAGTATAAATATATGGACGAGCAATGTCAGATCGGCACAGACCTAAGATACAGTAGAACAGAATACAGTATATACATATAAGATGAGTAATGCAAAATATGTAAACATTATTAAAGTGGCCAGTGATTTCAAGTCTATGTATGTAGGCAGCAGCCTCTAATGTGTTATTGATGGCTATTTAACAGTCTGATGGCCTTGAGATAGAAGCTGTTTTTCAGTCTCTTGGTCCCAGCTTTGATGCACCTATACTGACCTCACCTTCTGGATAATAGCGGGGTGAACAGGCAGTGGCTCGGGTGGTTGTTGTCCTTGATGATTTTTTGGGCCTTCCTGTGACATTGGGTGCTGTAGGTGTCCTGGAGTGCAGGTAGTTTGCCCCCAGTGATGTTTTGGACAGACCCCACCACCCTCTGGAGAGCCCTGTGGTTGTGGGCGGTGCAGTTGCCGTACCAGGAGGTACCAGGAGGTACGGCAGGCGCTGTTGCGCTGTTGCGCCTTCTTCACCACACTATCTGTGTGGGTGGACCATTTCAGTTTGTCAGTGATGTGTATGCCGAGGAACTTGAAGCTTTCCACCTTCTCCACTGCAGTCCCGTCAATGTGGATAGGGGGGGTGCTCTCTCTGCTGTTTCCTGAAGTCCACGATCATCTCTTTTGTTTTGTTGACGTTGAGTGTGAGGTTGTCTTCCTGGCACCACACTCCCAGAGCCCTCACCTCCTCTCTGTAGGCTGTCTCATCATTGTTGGTAAACAAGCCCCTACTGTTGTGTCGTCTGCAAACTTGATGATTGAGTTGGAGGCTTGCGTGGCCACGCAGTCATGGGTGAACAGGGAGTACATGAGGGGGCTGAGCATGCACCCTTGTTGGGCCCCAGTGTTGAGGATTAGCGAAGTGGACGTGTTTCCTACCTTCACCACATGGGGGTGGCCCGTCAGGAAGTCCAGGACTCAGTTGCACAGGGTGGGGTTCAGACCCAGGGCCTTGAGTTTAATGATGAGCTTGGAGGGTACTATGGTGTTGAATGCTGAGCTATAGTCAATGAACATCATTCTTACATAGGTATTCCTCTTGTCCAGATGGGATAGGGCAGTGTGCATTGCATCGTCTGTGGATCTATTGGGGCGGTTAGCAAATTGAAGTGGGTCTAGGGTGGCCGGTAATCTAGAGGTGATATGATCCTTGACTAGTCTCTCAAAGCACTTCATGATGACGGAAGTGAGTGCTTGGGGGCAATAGTCATTTAGTTCAGTTACCTTAGCTTTCTTGGGTACAGGAACAATGGTGGACATCTTGATGTGTGTGGGGACAGCAGACTGGGGTACGGAGAGATTGAATATGTCGGTAAACACACCAGCTAGCTGGTCTGCGCATGCTCTGAGGATGCGGCCAGGCATGCCGTCTGGGCCGGCAGCCTTGCGAGGGTTAACACGCTTAAATGTCTTACTCATGTCGGCCACGGAGATGGAGAGCCCACAGTCCTTGGTAGCAGGCCGCGTTGGTGGCACTGTGTTATCCTCAAAGCGGGCGAAGAAGGTGTTTAGCTTGTCCGGAAGCAAGACGTCGGTGTCCGTGACATGGCTGGTTTTTCTTTTGTAGTCCGTGATTGTCTGTAGACCCTGCCACATACAACTCATGTCTGAGCTGTTGAATTGCGTCTCCACTTTGTCACTATACTGACGCTTTGCCAGTTTGATTGCCTTGCGGAGGGAATAACTACACTGTTTTTAATCAGCCATATTCCCAGTCCACTTGCCATGGTTAAGTGTGGTGGTTTGCGCGTTCAGTTTTGCACGAATTTTGCCATCTATCTACGGTTTCTGGTTAGGGTAGGTTTTAATAGGGTACAACATCTCCTATACACTTCCTGATAAACTCAGTCATCGTATCAGTATATTCGTCAATGTTATTCTCGGAGACTACCTGGAACATATCCCAGTCTGCATGATCAAAACAATCTTGAAGCGTGGATTCCGATTGGTCAGACCAGCATTGAATACTCCTCATCACGGGTACTTCTTGTTTGAGTTTCTGCCTATGGGAATGGAGGAGCAAAATGGAGTCGTGGTCAGATTTGACGAAAGGAGGGCGGGGAAGGGCCTTGTAGGCATCCCGGAAGTTGGAGTAGCAATGGTTGAGTGTTTCCAGTACACTGTTAATAAAGAATAATCAATTAGGCCCTAATATATGGATTTCACATGACTGGGCAGGGGCGCAGCCATGGGTGGGCGCATAGACCCACCTTCTTCGGTCCCAGGTCCACCCACTGGGGAGCCAGGCCCAGCCAATCAGAATTCGGTTTTCCCCACAAAATTGATTTTTTCATTAGCTGTCCGGGTGGCAGGTCTCAGACGATCCCACAGGCAAAGAAGCCGGATGTGGAGGTCTTGGGCTAGCGTGGTTACACTAGTCTGCGGTTCTGAGGTTGGTTGGAAGTACTGCCAAATTCTCTAAAATGACATTGGAGGTGTCTTGTGGTAGAGAAATGAACATTCAATTCTCTGGCAACAGCTCTGGTGGACATTCCTGCAGTCAGCATTTAAAATGCACATTCCCTGAAAACTTGAGACATCTGTGGCATTGTGTTCTGTGACAAAACTGCACATTTTAGAGTGCTCCTATTGTCCCCACCACAAGGTGCACCTGTGTAATGATCATGCTATTTAATCAGCTTCTTGATATGCCACACCTGTCAGGTGGATGGATTATCTTGGCAAAGGAGAAATACTCACTAACAGGGATGTAAACAAATGTGTGCACAAACTTTGAGAGATTTTTGTGCTTCTGGAATTTTTGTGCGTTTTTGTGCGTTTGGAACATTTCTGGGATCTTTCATTTCAGCTAATGAAACATGGGACAAACACTTTACATGTTGTGTTTATATTTTTGTTCAGTATGCTGTAGGATAGATGGGAGATATCAGGCGACTCCTAACAGTTAGGAAGAGTTATGACATGAAGGCTCTGGTATCAAATGAGTGGTTAAGGAGCAGAACAATTTCACTTGTTAAAGCTGTACATTTTTGGGAAACCCAACCAAATTGACATAGAAATGTGTGTTATATATCTGTCATTTTCGTTGAAAGCCAGTCTAAGAAGAAGTACAGTGCATTCAGAAAGTATTCCAACCCCTTCCCTTTTCCACATTTGTTTACGTTACAGCCTTGCCCTGAAATCATTTTTTTTTAAATCATCAATCTACACACAATACCCCATAATGACATAATGGAAACAGGTTTTTTTTTTTTTTTATGAAAAAAGTATTCAGACCCTTTGCTATGAGACTCTAAATTGAACTCAGGTGAATCCTGTTTCCATTAATCATCCTTGAGATGTTTCTACAACTTGATTGAAGTCCACCTGTGGTAAATTAAATTGTTGGACATGATTTGGAAAGGCACACACCTGTCTATATAAGGTCCCACATTTGACAGTGCATGTCAGAGAAAAAACCAAGCCATGAGGTCGAAGAGCACCGAGCCCGGATTGTGTCGAGGCACAGATCTGGGGAAGGGTACCAACACATTTCTGCAGCATTGAAGGTCCCCAAGAACACAGCGGCCTCCATCATTCTGGAATGGAGGAAGTTTGGAACCACCGAGACTTTTCCTAGAGCTGGCCGCCAGGCCAAACTGAGAAATCAGGGGAGAAGGGCCTTGGTCAGGGAGGTGACCAAGAACCCACCCGATGGTCACTCTGACAGTGATCTAGAGTTCCTCTGTGGAGATGGGAGAACCTTCCAGAAGGACAACCATCTCTTCAGGACTCCACCAATCACACCTTTATGGTAGAGTGGCCAGATGGAAGCCTTTCCTCAATAAAAGGCACATGACAGCCAACTTGGAGTTTGCCAAAAGGCACCTAAAGGACTCTCAGACCATGAGAAACAAAATTCTCTGGTCTGATTAAAACCAACATTGAACTTTTTGGCCTGAATGCCAAGCGTCACGTCTGGAGGAAACCTGGCACCATCCCTACGGTGAAGTATGGTGGTGGCAGCATCATGCTGGGGGGATGATTTTGAGCAGCAGACACTGGGAGACTAGTCAGGATCGAGGGAAAGATGAACGGAGCAAAGTACAGAGAGGTCCTTGATGGAAACCTGCTTCAGAGGGCTCAGGACCTCAGACTGGGGCGAAGGTTCACCTTCCAACAGGACAACGACCCTAAGCACACTGCCAAGACAACGCAGGAGTGGCTTTGGGACAAGTCTCTGAATGTCCTTGAGTGGCCCAGCCATAGCCCAGAACCCGATCGAACATCTCTGGAGTGACCTGAAAATAGCTGTGCAGTGACGCTCCCCATCCAACCTGACAGAGCTTGAGAGGATCTGCAGAGAAGAATAGGGGAAAGTGCCCAAATACAGGTGTGCCAAGCTTCTAGAGTCATACCCAAGAAGACTCTAGGCTGTAATCGCTGCCAAAGGTGCTTCAACAAAGTACTGAGTAAAGGGTCTGAATACTCATGTAAATACGATAATTAAAATTTTAAAAATACATTTGCAAAAAATTCTACAAACCTGTTTTTGTTTTGTCATTATGGTTTATTGTGTGTAGATTGATGAGAAAAAAACAAATTTTTATCCATTTTAGAATAAGGCTGTAACGTAACAAAATGTGGATAAAGTCAATAGGTCTGAATACTTTCCGAATGCACTGTAGATCTGTTATATGTGTGCTATTTCTATGCTTCCCATTCTTAAATTTAGTTTTTGCATCTTTCAAAATGCTGAAAATACAATATTTTTGGTTGTTGACAATATACTTCACAGCGGTTTAGAATGTACATTGATTCTCTACACTACACATTGCTTATTTAGTCACATAAACTGAAATTAGGTGAACTTTTAGAATTTTAGCAACCCTCCCTTAAAATCTGGTCCCAATTCCGAAGTCACTTTATCCTTAAACAAGCAAGCGGCTGCTCTCCATTAACATTTAATCATCTCTTCCCAGCGTCACAGATTGACACGACATTCCAGTTCTGGCACAGGAGCGGTCTGGTGTTATTTTTGTGACCTATTTGTTGATAACACGTTGGTCTCATTCGATACTCTGAGGGTTGACCGTAATATTCCCAATACCCAACACATTTTTAGATACCTGCAAACTCACAGCTTTGCCAAAAAAAGATTTCGATTCATTTACACTCGAGCCTACTAAGTGTCCAGCCGAGAGGTGCTTAGATCTTAACCCTTATCTGAAGGGCGCAATCTCGAGATTATACAACATAATACAGAACATTAATCCGCCTTTCTTTGCAAATACAAAATCTGCATGGGAGCAAGACATAGGTGGCGAGCTACCCGATGATATATGGCAACAAAGTATTGAGTGTACCCACACATCATCATTTTGAATAAGGCATGGACTTATTCAGTTTAAGGTTGGCAAAAATATACCCAAATGTTGACCCCAAGTGTTTGAGATGCAGCGACTGTGGGACACACGTTTTGGTCATGCCAATCTTTGAGTGGCCTCTGGGACCCCATTTTTGAGACATTCTCACATATGTGTAATACAACTGTTAGCCCCAACCCAGTCACTGACATTTTTGGGGAACTTCCTCTAGACCAGAATGCTACCACGCCACTCTGCTAGCTCGCCGCCTTGTCCTCTTTCACTGGAAGACTGCAAAGCCGCCCTCCTTTATGCAGTGGGTTAAGGAGGTGATGTCATCTCTGCCTCTGGAGAAGGTTAGGTACACTGTGCATGGGTCCCGACAAAAGTTAGACTTAATCTGGTCCCCATTAATACAATACGTGACGAGCCTGCCTTTTACTTAGTGTAACTTGCATAGTTTGGTAAGCAAGTCATGTCTGTTCTAGTGGTCATTTGTGCTGATAATCTTTATTGAACTTTTTTCGTTTTTGTTTCTATTACTGTTAGTTTCTGTTTTTCTTTCCTATTTAACTTACTTTTATAGATGTCTTGATGGGTGGGTGGTTGGGAGGGAGGAAGGGAGTGAGGGAGGGAGGGGATGGATGGATGGATGGGAGAATGAGGGGTTGCGGTTGTACTGTTTTTGTTGTTATATCTGAAAATCGATAAATAAAGTAAAAAATCTAAAATATATATTTTAGCAACCAGGAAATGGCGGCACGATTTCTGCATATTCACCTTTAAAGTAAATTGACTAAATTAAATCAAATACTACCATGTGAAAAGCCCATTTGTTACAAGTAATCTCTTTGTCTTTGTTAAATGGGTCTTTGTTAAATGCTTTGCTTGTGGATGTACCTTTGCCAGATTGAGGTTCACAGAGAAAAATGACAAAAATAATTGTATGTGTTTGTTATTTCAAAGTATAATTCATTAGACTTTGCATGGTTCTATGCTCACACTGGCCAATACAAGTGGATGATACACTCTTCAGTAAGAGGTTAAAGACTGTTCATCTCTCATCCAGTCACATTCTCTGCCCTCTCCAGTAAATCATTCCTAGTAGACAAGAACCCGGTAATATTGATGTATTGTACACAGATGGTTACATTCACTGTTATTTTGAAACCTCTGCCGCAGTCATCTGGATAACATTAACAAAAGTATGACTCGGGGTGCATCTCAATAGTCTGAAGTGACTTTCTTTGTGTCCTTTCCCTCATCTGCATAAAGTAGCCATCGGGTAAAATCAAATACCTGTTACTGTACAGTCGTGGCCAAAAGTTTTGAGAATGACACAAATATTAATTTTCACAAAGTCTGCTGCCTCAGTTTGTATGATGGCAATTTGCATATACTCCAGAATGTTATGAAGAGTGATCAGATGAATTGCAATTCATTGCAAAGTCCCTCTTTGCCATGCAAATGAACTGAATCCCAAAAAAACATTTCCACTGCATTTCAGCCCTGCCACAAAAGGACCAGCTGACATCATGTCAGTGATTCTCTCGTTAACACAGGTGTGAGTGTTGACGAGGATAAGGCTGGTGATCTCTCCGTCATGCTGATTGAGTTCGAATAACAGACTGTAAGCTTCAAAAGGAGGGTGGTGCTAGGAATCATTGTTCTTCCTCTGTCAATCATGGTTACCTGCAAGGAAACACGTACCGTCATCATTGCTTTGCACAAAAAGGGCTTCACAGGCAAGGATATTGCACCTAAATCAACCATTTATCGGATCATCAAGAACTTCAAGGAGAGCGGTTCAATTGTTGTGAAGAAGGCTTCAGGGCGCCCAAGAAAGTCCAGCAAGCACCAGGACTGTCTCCTAAAGTTGATTCAGCTGCGGGATCGGGGCACCACCAGTACAGAGCTTGCTCAGGAATGACAGCAGGCAGGTGTGAGTGCATCTACACGCACAGTGAGGCAAAGACTTTTAGAGGATGGCCTGGTGTCAAGAAGGGCAGCAAAGAAGCCACTTCTCTCCAGGAAAAACATCAGGGAAAGACTGATATTCTGCAAAAGGTACAGGGATTGGATTGCTGAAGACTGGGGTAAAGTCATTTTCTCTGATGAATGCCCTTTCCGATTGTTTGGGGCATCCGGAAAAAAGCTTGTCCGGAGAAGACAAGGTGAGTGCTACCATCAGTCCTGTGTCATGCCAACAGTAAAGCATCCTGAGACCATTCATGTGTGGGATTGCTTCTCAGCCAAGGGAGTGGGCTCACTCACAATTTTGCCTAAGAACACAGCCATGAATAAAGAATGGTACCAACACATCCTCCGAGAGCAACTTCTCCCAACCATCCAGGAACAGTTTGGTGACGAACGATGCCTTTTCCAACACGATGGACCACCTTGCCATAAGGCAAAAGTGATAACTAAGTGGCTCGGGGAAGAAAACATTGATATTTTGGGTCCAAGGCCAGGAAACTCCCCAGACCTTAATCCCATTGAGATCTTGTGGTCAATCCTCAAGAGGCGGGTGGACAAACAAAAACCCACAAATTCTGACAAACTCCAAGCATTGATTATACAAGAATGGGCTGCCATCAGTCAGGATGTGGCCCAGAAGTTAATTGACAACATGCCAGGGCGGATTGCAGAGGTCTTGAAAAAGAAGGATCAACACTGCAAATATTGACTAATTGCATCAACTTCGTGTAATTGTCAATAAAAGCCTTTGACACTTATGAAATACTTGTAATTATACTTCAGTATTCCATAGTAACATCTGACAAAAATATCTAAAGACACTGAACCAGCAAACTTTGGAAATTAATATTTGTGTCATTCTCAAAACTTTTGGCCACGACTGTCGGTATCACCACCATTTTGCTTTCACCTTTTCTTTGTTTTCAGATCAGTGCAGTTGAAGGAGAGGAGAGCATAGACTATTGAAATGCACCCTCAGACAGTAATGCCTGATTCACACTATTGAGCCAAGTCGAGCTGTGCAATGCTGGCCTGGTTAAGCATACACCATAGTTCTGAAACCATGCTGGAAAGGACAATGTGAAATAAAAATGTCCTGGCCAACACAGTTTGGTTCGGGTTGGCCCTATAGTGTGAAAAAGGCTTCAGTGTTGTTTTCGTTGACTTCCTGGTGAGAGGGAGGGCCAGTGGGGTCGTGTGCAGGTCATCAGACTCCAGCTCAGAGGGGATCTCCCTAAAGCTCAGAGGGCGTATCTCATTACCCAGAGGCACCCACAGCCACAGGCACTGAACTGAACTCTGGGTAACTCTAGTGTGGCGAAGGAGATAGTTGCTCTGGGTTAGGATTAGATATTCAGGTATGCCTATTCATGTATCAAAAACAGGAGGGAGGGATACATTCCAAAAACTGTTTTTTGACAACAATGTATTTCCCATTTATGATTCCATGGCCTCTGTTCTCTTAGACCTTTGGATTTCTTGCGGATCATACACTGTGGACTGGGAACTATTTACATGAACTGATCATAGTTTTGCTCCTCACCTGTAACTGTGATATGGCTCTGGGATCGTCTGATGGGCTTTCTCGGTCTGCTCAGGGCCATAAGCACCGCCGTTTTCGGGGAGTCCTGCGCCACGTCCTGTTCCCCTGGTGACAACATCCCCCCTTTGCCCCTTCCCCCATCTCCAGCCCCTCCCCTTTCCACAGGACCCTCTCCTTTCCCCCGAATTGGTGTGTCCTTCAAAATCACAGTGGCGCCTAGCGTCCGGCTTGTTTCCATGGCAACCAGCCTTCCATGAGGCGAGTGGGGTGCGTTAGAGTCCAAGGGGGGGTGTAGGTCAGTCTGCATGGCGGTCTCTGCGGTGCGTTCGGAGCTGCTGGTGCGGCGAGAGCGGTCCTCAGTGGAGATGCAGACGTCCACCATGTCGGAGCCAAAGGCGGGGGGGAAGAGGACCTGGGAGAGACCACTAAGGGAGCTGAGGGGGGTGGAAGACAGGGAGGAGGCCGAGGAGTAAGAGTCAGATCCCTGGGAGGAGGACGGAGGCCCTCCATTGGCCACTGCATGGGGAAGAAGAGGAACTCATTTAGAAACAGTAGCTGGAGATTTGAAAAGTAAATGTATAGTGTTTCAATACCAAAGGACACAATATAATATTCTCTAATGATGCAAAACTTATGTTAAAGACACGTATTGGTAGTTTGATGAAAGTGACCACCAGTGAACCTCATAAGTGGAGTTGAAATCAGGGTTTATTGTGTAATCAGAATGAAGTCATGTTTTCCTCAGTTTTATAGTGTGTCCTCAAATCATCCAACTCTAGTTCCCATCCCACAGTCCACGAGCTGTATACATAACACACATTTTTCACACGATCATAAAGTCTTTGTAGTTGGTACAGACTAACATCTGGCTGAGTTCACTGTTTGTTTATTTGTTTATTTTGATCCCCATAAGCTTTTGCAGAAGCAGCAGCTACTCTTCCTGGGGTCCACAAAAAACACAAAACATGACAAGTAACAAAACACTGATAGACAAGGACAGTCACACACATTTTAAATACAACGATATACAAACAAAGCAACTAAAAAATTATACAAAAAATACAACCACAAAAATGATGTGTGTGTTAGTGTGTTTTTAATCTGTTTTTTCAAGGTACATTTGCTGTTTGCAATCATGGCTCTGTATAAAACTGTGTGTTGCCGGAAATTTGTTTTGGACTTGGGGACTGAGAAGAGACCCCTGGTGGTATGTATGTATGGGTGTCTGAGCTGAATGTTATTTGATTATGCAGACAATCTAGATTTTTCACCACAGTAATATTTCTCATAAAACTCGAAGAGAAGCAGTTAATCTCTCGTCAACCCTCAACCAGAAAAGACTGGCATGCATGTTGTTTATGTTTGTTCTGTATGTGCAGTTAGGGGCTCTGTTTTAAGCAAGCTGCAGCATGGCTAAGTCTTTCTTCGCTGCACTTGACCATATTACTGGACAGTAATCAAGATGGGACAAGACCAGAGCCTAAACAACTAATACAGTTGATTGTTGTGTCAAAAAGCAGAACATATTTTTATAACAGACATACCCCTCCCCATCTTCACAAGAAATTTGTCAATATGACTTGATAATTGACCATCCAATGTTATACACCTAGGAGTTTAGCTTCCTCAACTTGCTCAATGGTCGTACCAGTCTTAAATACCATGTATTCAAGAACAGTTTATTATTAATCACCCACTCTGATACTGACTTTAACTCATTATTTAGAATTTAAGTGAGCTCACTGGCTTTGGGTGCTGACATGTGGAATCTGCATACATAGTCATTCTAGCTTCATGTAAGACCAGTGGCAAATCCTTTGATAAAATAGAGAAGATTAATGGCCCAAGGCAACTGCCCCCCTGGGACACTGCACTGTACATATCTTCCATTGAAGAACGCTCTCTGGGTTCTATTGGATAAATAACTCTCCAACCATGTGATGGCAGGTGATATA
Organism: Salvelinus namaycush; assembly: GCF_016432855.1. Classification (NCBI taxonomy): domain Eukaryota; kingdom Metazoa; phylum Chordata; class Actinopteri; order Salmoniformes; family Salmonidae; genus Salvelinus; species Salvelinus namaycush. Next base: position 62,814,904 of record NC_052310.1, read on the forward strand.
AAGTTTTTTCAATAAAAATGTATGATTAATAACATCAAAGGCTGCGCTGAAATCTAACAATACATCTCCAACTATAATCTTATTATCTATTTCTTTTAACCAATCATCAGTCAGAGTCAGTGCAGTAGAAGTTGAGTGCCCTTCTCTATTTGCATGCTGAAAGTCAGTAGTTAACTTGTTCTCTGAAAAATAGCATTGTATTTGGTCAAACACAATCCTATCCATCAGTTTACTAAGAACAGGCAGCAAACTGATTGGGCGACTGTTAGAGCCAGCAAAGAGTGCTTTACTATTTTTAGGCAGTGGAATTACTTTAGCTTCCTTCCACGCCTGTGGCACAAACTCATTTGGGCTTTGGTTAAAGATATAGCAAATAGTAGCGGTAATACAGTCTGCTACCATTTTCAATAGTTTCCAATCACTGTTGTCTATACCTGGTGGCTTATCATTATTGATGGATAACAATAGTTTTTCCACCTCTCCCACACAAACTTGACCAAATTCCAAACAGCAATCCTTCACTTTCATTTTTAGATATTTTATACAAAAATATGATGGTTCACTGTTCAATGTTGTCATTTCACTTCTGAGTTTCCACTTTACTAGTGAAATAGTGATTGAAATGATTGGCAATATCGAAAGGTTTCGTTAAAAATGACCCATCAACTTCAATGAACGATGGAGATTAATTGGGTTTTCTGCCCATGACATCATTTAAGGTACTCCAAAGTATTTTTCCATTGTGTTTTATGTCATTTATCTTTGTTTGGTAATATATGTTTAGTCACAATATTTCTCAATTTACATCATGTCAACCAATCAGCTGAGCAGCCTGACTTCTTTGCCACCTCTTTGGCATAATTGCTTTGAAGCATATTTTTTTTTAAATTCATCATCAATCCAGGAAACTCTAATAATTCTCGCAGTTAGGAAACTAACAGGTGCATGCTTGTCAACAATTAGCATTAATACTTGTTTTAATACTTCCAGTGCTGCATCTGGATTCAATTCCTCATACACATCAGACCAATATACATTTTTTACATCTTCAACAAAATAACATTTTCTATGATCTCTTATAAATGACTTTAGGCCCAACCTTTGGCACTTTGGCTTTCCTTATTATTGCCACAATGTTATGGTCACTACAGACAATGCAAACTGATATTGCTTTGGAGCAAGGCTCTGTAGCATTGGTGAAGATCTGATCCAACACTATTGGTATGCACTCTAGTTGGTTGAGTGATAACCTGAGTCATATTACAGGCCTTAGTCACAGTTAGAAGCTTCATCTTGAGAGGACAGCTAGTTGCTAAGCAGTCAATGTTCAGGTCACCCAGAAAATAGACCTCTCTGTTAACGTCACACACATTATCAAGCATTGCACACATATTATTCAAATACTGACTGTTAGCACTTGATGGCCTATAGCAGCACCCCAAAATAAGAAGCTCTAGATGAGGCAGGTGAACTTGCAACCGCAACACTTTAACAACATTTGACATTAGATCCTCTCTAAGCTTTACAGGAATATGACTCTGAACATATACAGCAACACCTCCACCATGGGCATTCCTGTCTTTTCTGTAGATGTTATATCCCTGTATTGCTACTGCTGTATCAAAGGAATTAGTTTCAGAGATGGCCAGTATATGAATGTTATCTGATGTTAGCAAGTTATTTTCTTTCATGAACCTTATTTCTAAGGCTACATATACTAATATGGGCTATTCTTAGCCCTTGCATTGGTAGCTTATTGGAGATAGACATAATATGGAGACAAAATAAAAAAGTGTGTGTGTGTGTGTGTGTGTGTGTGTGTGTGTGTGTGTGTGTGTGTGTGTGTGTGTGTGTGTGTGTGTGTGTGTGTGTGTGTGTGTGTGTGTCTGTGTGTGTGTGTGTGTGTCTGTGTGTGTGTGTGTGTGTGTCTGTGTGTGTGTCTGTGTGTGTGTCTGTGTGTGTGTCTGTGTGTGAGAGAGAGAGAGAGAGAGAGAGAGAGAGAGAGAGAGAGATGTTGGGCTGAAGCTACTGACCCTGAGGCTTGGATTTCTCATTCCTCCCAGGCTTTTTGGAGGGAGGATGGACAATGAGCTGGTCGTAGCAGATGTAAGCAATGTTCCCATGCTCTCTGACAGCTTTCATAGTTGGGATAAGTTCTTTCTGCCTCTGGCACACAGCTTCAGAGAGGTCCTCGTTGAGGATGATGTTGGTTCCTCTCAAGTTCTTGGCTCTCTCCAGAACAGCCATCTTGTCCTTAAACCTCAGGAACTTGACCGCTATCGGCCTCAGTCTGTCACCTAGGCTGGTTACATGTTTTCCAGACCTGTGGGCGCGTTCCACCTCAATCTTCGTATGATCCATCGGCAGCTTTTCAGTGATCATTTTTTCGTATTTTCTCCTCAGACTCGGTCAAGCTCTCATGTGAAGACGCTGGTATGTCATTCATAACAATGTTATTCCTCCTGGCTTGTCCCTTTAGATAGTCTTTTTTTCCAGGCGTTGTTAATAATGATTCACAGAGAGAGTGCTGATGTCAGCGAGAGAATTTACAGTTTTTTGTCATCTTGCTGCAAGTTTCTTTCAGGACATCCTCTCCTTGCAAACAATTCTTGAAGGTCCTGGACCTTTCTGGTCAGATCGTCTATTATTTTGTTAGTTGAGTCCATCAGTATTTGGACAAAGCTCTTGAAGCTATTTTCCTATTGTTGTAACAACTGCTTGCAACAAACTCTTTTTGTTTGTTTAAAAGATCCTTCACCTGTGATAGAGAAATACTGTCCCCTCCATGACTCCCACCTTTGGCTTTGGATGCCATGGTAGGATTGCATGCCAATGCTGGTACTCCATGCAGTTCCAGAAGACAGGGCAGGTCGCAGGGAAGATTTAAACAGCAGCAAACAGCAGGGATTCAGACAGCCACAAGCCTGGGTCAATCTGCTGTCCCAGCCACAAGGGCTAACTGCGTGTGTTCAATCTGTAAAGGAAACCTTGCTAGCTTGAGAGCTAGTTAGCAGTTAGGCTAGCTGCTACGCCAAGCATCTCTTCAAACTTTTGGTTGGCAGTATCCCTGGACAGATATAGCGGTACCAGCAACTGAGGCTAACCGTGTCACGGGATCAAAAAGTAACCAAACTTTTTCAGAGACTTTCAAAACTTTAAAACAACAAACCGCTGTGTTAGCTAATCCCATTGGCTTTAACTACAGTAAATCCAGAGAATCAATTCAACTACATGAATCATCAGGAAAAATCATATAAAAGCCATAAACAACTCAGTAGCCTTAGATCCCAGCAACCTAAATACACCGAGAGTATGTCCCAAATGGAACCCTATTTCTTATATACAGTAGTGCACTACTTTTGACCAGAGCCCTATAGACACTGGTCAAAAGTGCACTAAATAGGGAATAGGATGCCATTTGGGACACAAACCCATCCAGCCACCCAGCCACCAACCTGTCGTAACACGCCGTGCCCAACCCAGAGTACTGCTCTGTCTTAGAGCACACACAGCACTAATCTGGGGCTATTTTCAGACCCACTCATATTAAGCAAAAAGCAGAGGATCAGATCTGGGGACTGAGATGAATACTGCAGAGGGATTTAGTTAAAGTACATGTGATGTAGCCGGTGCTCTACTTTAGATTGACACGTCATGTAATGTCATGTAATGTAGAATCTGGCAGAGTCTTAATTGGAGATTGGGATTTTAGAATTGGTGAAGCTTTCATGAAATGAATGGAATATTCAAATAAACATTGAGGTCAAGCGTTTAATGTACTTATTTTTTATTTTTTACGTTTGAATCCTTTCATGTTACTTATTAGCTCATTCTACTTCCATTAGTATACTATACATTCAGGATTGTCTGTGTGTGAGTAGCATACTAAGAAGAGAGATACATACTTTTGCTGAGCCAGCTGTATTCAGCCACCATCTCTTTGTATGCAGGGTATCTTCCTGCCTCCTGTTAGGATGAAGATAAACATCACATCATCATCATAATCATATTCGTTCTCTATCATCATCATCATCATCATCATCATCCTCCACCTTATTCTCTCCATCATACTCATCATCATCATCATCATCATCATCACACACAACATTTCTATAAATATTTTATCAGAAGTTCAGTTCTCAGTCCTTATATGTGGATATCTGGATGCGTTTACCCTAGGATAGGTGTTCTGAGGACAGGATATAAGTAGACTAGCCTCTATTTCATGACCTTTACAGAGTCTCACAGAAGTTTCTTCTGGCTCTGGGGCACATGTGACCTTCCACTCAGTGAAAGTGTGTGGGTGCTACAAGGACAAGTGACCCTTAGGGACTTGGCGGACCTCACTGCAATTCCACATGAGGTCACACACACGCACGCACGCACGCACGCACGCACGCACGCACGCACGCACGCACGCACACACACACACACACCCTGTATTAATACAGAAACACAGCTCTAGGGAAAAACTGGAGCCCTGACCCAAGATGGCAGACACTCACCAGATTCACCACCTCTCCAGGGCAGCTTATGCCTTCTCACCATACTGCTACTTAGCACAGGCCCACATGGAGAACAGGGCACCATTTTAGGTCAAACACAAGTCTCACTTGATTACTTCTAAGATCCCTACACTTAAGACCACAAAGGAAAGCCACCATTTCAGGTCAGGCGGAAGTCACAGTGGACCCCCTCTGAGAGCTTCCACAATGTGCCTTGGTCTGGGCAGGTGTTGGGGGGCGTTTAGCAAACTAACCCGGATCCTATGTGTGTAATTTTGAGCCATAATGTGGTTTAGCGCGGGGCAGAGGAGAGACATAAAACAAGGCTTTCTGCTGATTATAACTTGATCTTGCTGCCTTGTAAATAATGAACGTCGTCTCTGGCGTTTTTTCTCGCACGGAACCCGAGATGAGAGGAGTAAAGTGAGCCCACTGGAATGCGAGGGGCTGGGCGTGCACACACACACACACACACACACACACACACACACACACACACACACACACACACACACAGGTACACACACACACACACACACACACACACACACACAGGTACACACACACACACACACACACACACACACACACACACACACACACACACACACACACACGCACACACACACACACACACAGGTACACACACACAAACACAGAGGAATGCATGGGCTAGGTGCCAGCTGCTTTACTATGCTGTCTCACTCCCCAGCGCAAGAAGAGCCGGTGTTGTTTAACGGACTGCAACATCCATTAATGTGCCAGAGTACTTAGAGCACCACGTGATCAACTGTTAGGTATGAAATGGATCTAACCTTTTGAACATTGAGTACATGTTTCATATGAAAGGTTAGTGTGTACCACTTTCAACCGTGATGTACATGCATTTAGGAGAACAGTATTGATCAGTGTATATGATGGAGAGGAGACAAGGAGTGGAGGCAACTTTAGACTATTGAGATGCACTTATAATGCCTGTGTTTCATTTCAGAAAGATGTTCCCTTCCATCTGCCCTAGCTAGTTCACTCCACTTCACAGATCTGATAGGACTGGATAGGTGAAAGCACTATAGATAGCTAAAGAAAAAGTTTGCGTCCCAACAGGTGTAGTGCACTATAAAGGGAACAGGGTGCCACTTGGGACGCAGTCAAAGATGAGTCTTCTCTCTCACCCTGATGGTCAGCATGATGTGGGTGTGGCTCTTCAGAACTTCCACGGCATTGCTATGGGTGATGCCATCAAAGCTCACCCCATTGGCCGCCAGGATCTGGTCGCCCATCTTGATGCCATGCTGCTCCGCCAGACCCCCAGGGTCCAACCTGATCACAATACACAGAGAAGTCAAGGAAGATGTGTCATGGAGATGGCCGGTTGTTTTGAGTTGTGTTTTGTATTGCTCTGAGCTTCTAACGTTGTTCTGACATTGTTCTCTGATAGTTACCATCCAGTAGTTAGAGTTCAGATTCAAATAAGGGCTGCTCACGTCTCCCACAAGTCAATTCTGAATATATTTACATGTTACAAACAAAGGTATCTCCACTGTATTTTGTTGTTGTTGAGAGCAACAGTGTTGTATGCTTGAGCAGTTCAATCTAGTGATGGGTGGGAACATAAACCTTCACAACCTGTAACTTCCCCAGGACCACGTACTTAGAGACGTAGATGCCCAGTCCGAACTCCTTGCCCCCTCTGATGTTGAATCCCAGGCAGTAGTCGTCTGAGGTTGTGTAGAGGTGAACCATCCTACGGAGAACACTGTCTGAACTGGCATCTGAAGGAGTACGACCACTCTCCTCTACTACCATACGCCTCTGGATCAGATCCACCCTGCAGAAACAAACACATGCTAGATATGTACATAAACATACTGTACATACAAACACACACAGATATGTACATACACTAGACCCACTCCAATTTGCATACCGCCCTAGCAGATCCACAGATGATGCAATCTCTATTGCACTCCACATTGCCCTTTCCCACCTGGACAAAAGGAACGCCTATGTGAGAATGCTATTCATTGACTACAGGTCAGCGTTCAACATCATAGTGCCCTCAAAGCTCATCAATAAGCTAAGGACCCTGGGACTAAACACCTCCCTCTGCAACTGGATCTTGGACTTCCTGACGGGCCACCCCCAGGTGGTAAGGGTAGGTAACAACACAACCTCCACGCTGATAATCAACACAGGAGTCCCTCAGGGTTGCGTGCACAGTCCTCTCTTGTACTCCCTGTTCACTCATGATTGCACGGCCAAGCACGACTCCAACACCATCATTAAGTTTGCCGATGACACAACAGTGGTAGGCCTGATCACCGACAACGACGAGACAGCCTATAGGGAGGAGGTCAGAGACCTGGCCGTGTGGTGCCAGGGCAACAACCTCTCCCTCAACCTGATCAAGACAAAGGAGATGATTTTTGACTGCAGGAAAAACAGGACCAAGCATGCCCCCATTCTCATCGAAGGGGCAGCAATGGAGCAGGTTGAGAGCCTCAAGTTCCTTGGTGTCCACATCACCAACAAAACTAACATGGTCCAAGCACACCAATACAGTCGTAAACAGGGCACGACAAAACCTATTCCCCCTCAGGAGACTGAAAAGATTTGGCATGGGTCCTCAGATCCTCAAAAGGTTCTACAGCTGCACCATCGAGAACATCCTGACTGGTTGCATCACTGCCAGATATGGCAACTGCTTGGCCTCCGACCGCAAGGCATTACAGAGGGTAGTACGTACGGCCCAGTACATCACTGGGGCAAAGCTTCCTGCCGTCCAGAACCTCTATACCAGGCGGTGTCCAGCCACCCTAGTCATAGACTGTTCTCTCTGTTACCGCACTGCAAGCGGTACCTGAGCACCAAGTGTAGGTCCAAGAGGCTTCTGAACAGTTTCTACCCCCAAGCCATAAGACTCCTGAACATCTAATCAAATGGCTACCCAGACTATTTGCATTTCCCCCCCCCATCCTCAAATCAGATTTAATTTTACATACTACACCTCCCTCCTCACCTACTAACACTCACACACATGCGCACACACACACACAACAGCAGCCCCATTCCCCAGTGAGTTCTGGCCTTCCTATCAATTAGTCAAATAGCCATAGTCATAGAGTAAATCCATCTAGCCGTGCACCATGAAACCAAGATCCCTCAGCAGCAAGATAACCTAGTGGTGACGCATCATACTGATGTGACCATAGGGATATAATACTAGCTGTTCTACATTGAGTTCTATTGATGAGACACTATGAAAAACGTAATACTTATAAAGAATTCACAAACCATAAGCCTAATGGGATCAATTTCAAAAGGATCGTGATGCATTTAACACACTGTTGATGCATACGATACACTCTGTATCACAAAACTGGATACATATTATATGGAACCAGGTGACACAAACTATGTAACAGTGGAGGCTGCTGAGGGGAGGACGGCTCATAATAATGGCTAGAACAGAGCGAATAGAATGGAATCAAACAAATGGAAACTATGTGTTTGATGTATCTGATACAATTTCACTAATTCCGCTCCAGGCATTACAACGAGCCCGTTCTCCCCAATTAAGGTACCTCCAACCTCCTGTGCTCTGTATAGTGTTGTTGTTGTACTGATCATAAGCATCAGGTAGTCTCCTGCCTGAAATCTGGACTCAGAGGTAGACGTAACATAGTACATGAAAGTCTGGGACACTCAAATTAGTATGACATGTAACATTTAGTATGGTACATGTACGCATTTAAATGTCCATCATCCATTTCGTGTGATATGTTACGAATTCCAATTTTGTGGCTAACTTTAGCTAGGTTAGGGGTTAAGGTTAGGGCTAAGGTTAAGGTTAGGGTTTGGGGAAGGGTTAGCTAACATGCTAAGTAGTTGCAACGTAGCTAAAAGGTTGTAAGTGGTTGCAAAGTTGCTAATTCGCTAAAATGCTAAAGTTGTCCATAATGAGATTGAACACTCAACCCTTGGGATGCTAGACATTCGTGTTTACCCCAACCAACCACCCTCTTTTAGTTTTTCCTAAAGTAACTTTCTGTCTTATGTAACCATACCAAACATAACATATCATACTAATTTGGATTTTCATTTACAATGTTACGTCTAGTCTAAGATACCAGCCTGTCTCATTACCCATACTTCGCTCACTCCACTCCAGTGCTTCAGGTGGCTTGAACTAATCAGGTTGCACTTGAACTTGAATGCTGATTAACAACTACACTCATTTACACACGTGTCCCTGTCTCAACTAACCATTACATTAGGAACTGCCTAACTACATCACATAACAGTACAGCGCAGTACATGACGTGACATAATATAACAGTTTAGTACACTCTTAGAAAAAAGGGTTCCAGAAGGGGTCTTCAGCTGTCCCAATAAGACAACCCTTTTTGGTTCCAGGTAGAACCCTTTTTGGTTCCAGGTAGAACTCTTTTTGATTCCATGTAGAACCCTCTGTGGAAAGGGTTCTACCTGCAACCCAAAAGGGTTCTACCTGGAACCAAAGAGGTTCTACCTGGAATCAGAAATGGTTCTTCAAAGGGTTCTGCTATGGGGACAGTTGAAGAACATTTTTAGGTTCTAGATATCGTATTTTTTTCTAAGACTGTACAGTACAGTACACTACACTAGGCCCTCTCACCATGTAGTCTTCTCCTTGGAGTAGCGTATACCAGGGACTTTCCCCACACGTCTCACCACCATCCTCAGCCTGTTGTTCCCCGTCAGGACCTTCACAGCACTGCTCATAGTGATGCTTTCCAGGCTGATACCATTCACCTCCACCAGCTTGTCCCCTACACAGAGACCTGCCTGCTCTGGAGGGGTGAGACGAAGGGATTTAAGCACAGACTGACTGACGCATACAGTACATACATATGTATACACACGCACACATACAGTTGAAGTCGGAAGTTTACATACACTTAGGTTGGAGTCATTTAAACTTGTTTTTCAACCACTCCACACATTTCTTAAAACTTCTCTAGGATAGGGGGCAGAGTTTTCACATTTGGAAAAAAAGCGTGCCCAATTTCAACTTCCTTCTACTCATCCCCAGAATATAAGATATGCATATTATTAGTAGATTTGGGTAGAAAACACTCTGAAGTTTCTAAAACTGTTTGAATCATATCTGTAAGTATAACAGAACCTATGTAGCAGGCAAAACCCCGAGGACTAACCATAATTTGTTTTTTGTTTTTTAAGTCACTGTCTGTTCAATGAGTTTTCATTGGGAAGCCAGATTTCTAATCACTCTGTTCTCAGTTCCTACTGCTTCCACTGGATGTCACCAGTCTTAGGAAATAGGTTGAGGTTATTCATTTGTGCAATGAAGAAGAAGGCCATCAGGAAGTAGAGTAACGTCATGTGGACTGTTTGAGAGTTGCGCAAGTCTAAAGAAAGTAGCGTTAGTTTGTTTATCTCCTGTATTGAAAACAGATAGACCCGTCTTCAATTTGATCGATTATTAACGTTTACAAATACCTTAAGTTGTATTACAAAAGTATTTTGAAATGTTTTGGCAAAGTTTAGAGGTCATTTTTGAGATATTTTGTAGTGACTTTGCGCAAATTGGAAGCAATTTTTTTCTGGATCAACCGCGCCAAATAAATGGACAATTTGGATATATATGGACGGAATTAATCGAACAAAAGGACCATTTGTGATGTTTATGGGACATATTGGAGTGCCAACAAAATAATCTCGTCAAAGGTAATGCATGTTTTATATTTTATATCTGCGTTTTGAGTAGCGCCGGCATGGTTGAAATATGCTACTCTCTCTTTGTTGACATTGTGCTATCATCAGATAATAGCATCTTATGCTTTCGCCGAAAAGCCTTTTTGAAATCTGACATGTTGGCTGGATTCACAACGAGTGTAGCTTTAATTTGGTATCTTACATGTATGATTTAATGAAAGTTTGATTTTATATATATTTTTTTGAATTTGGCGCTCTACATTTTCCCTGGCTATTGGCCAAGTGGGACGCTACCGTCCCGCTATCCCAGAGAGGTTTTTTGTTTTTTTTGGGGGTGGATCAGCTTAATATTGCGGAAAGAATGTTGCTTCCAATGTAATTGTCTGCATCATTTCCAATCCCCCATATTTTTTTGGGTAAATATATATATCCATTCACGTATGCATACATATACACATATATACATACACATACCTACATAGACATACATACTTTTTTAAAGAGTATACCTTTATTATTATTCCCCGCAAACCCTACCACCGATCCCCCAATTGGAGTAAACTGATAAACATTTCTGTTTTTACCTTCAATTTATACATCTTATACACATTTTACAGACACAGTCTACTTTATAATAGTTCTCTCTTGTTTGTTCTTAGTCCTTCCTCTATTTCTGTTGTCCATCCAGTTTGATTTCCACTTGTAACTGTGCTATTTCACAATAGCTCCGCACCTATACACATTTCACAGATCCCGTATGCCCTACATTGTTTATCTTGTTATTAGTCCCACCCTTCAGCTCCACTCAACCTTTCCCATCTATCTTCCAACATCATCCATTTCGGATTTTTATTTGCCATATATTTTTCAACTGTGCTGTGATGCTTCACAAAAGATTTGAATCTTCCTATTCTCATAGCTTCCACGGATTGTAAATTAAAAATAAACATTTTTGCTAAAATAATTATTATATTATTGATTGATTGACTATGGCTTTTCAAATCCCCCAGTATTGCTATCTGTAGCGTTAGTTCTACGCAAATGTTGCAATTCTTCAACCATTCCTGGACCTGTGACCAAAAACGAGCTACATGCGGACAATACCAAAATAAATGGTCTAATGACTCTGCCTCCTCACAGCAGAATCTACAGAGCTGGGAAGATTGTATCCCCCATATATATAACATTCTATTAGTTGCAAGAATTTTGTACAATAATTTAAATTGAAAAATTCGAAGTTTTGAATCCGGCGTTGTTTTGCGTATCAATTCATACACCATGTGCCATGGAATGGGTACATCGAAAATCTCTTCCCAACTATTTTGCAATTTATATGGCACAGCTGTAAGTTTTTTGGTCCTTAAATGAAATTGGTATATGTTTTTATTTATCACACTTTTCTTTAACCATTTATGTTCTTTAATATAAGGCCGACATACAAGTTCCTTACTTTTATCCCCTTCCACCTGCCTCTTCCATTTTTGTGGTAATGCTGCAATTAATTGGTTGTAATTTTGGGTAGAGCAGACATTTCCATATGTCTGCGTTAGCTGCATGTGTGACATTACTCCACCAGTCCTATTTATGATATCATTCACAAAAATTATACCTTTTTTAAACATTTCTTCGATAAATACAGTTTTTTTTATCAATTACTATATTTGAATTTAACCACAAGATTTGTTGTACTATTTGTTCCGTCCTTTCAGGTGGATTAAACTGAAATTGCAACCAACTTTCTAAGGCTTGCTTAAAAAATAAAGATATTTTGGAGATTATTTCCTTTTCAAGCAACCGAAAGTGAGCAGGTGTAATCTGAATAAAGGGAAAAAGGCCCTTCTTGAACATAGGATGAGACATTCGTACCAATCTACTAGAGAACCAGTTTGGATTTAAGTATAACTTTTGTATGACTGATGCCTTTAGTGAGAGGTCTAATGCTTTAATATTTAATAATTTCTGCCCTCCGAATTCATATTCGTTATATAAATAGGCCCTTTTAATTTTATCTGGCTTGCCGTTCCAAATAAAATTGAATATTTTTTGTTCATATAATTTAAAAAGCAGGTCACTAGGTGTAGGCAAAACCATAAGCAAATAGGTAAACTGTGATATGATTAAAGAGTTAATCAGGGTGATTTTCCCACAAATAGACAGGTATTTTCCTTTCCATGGTAGCAAGATCTTATCTATTTTTGCTAACTTTCTATAAAAATTTATTGGAGTGAGATCATTTCTTTCTTTTGGGATTTGTATACCGAGTATGTCCACATCACCGTCAGACCATTTAATTGGTAAACTACATGGCAATGTAAAATGTGTATTTTTTAGTGATCCAATACGTAATATGGTACATTTATCATAATTTGGTTTTAATCCAGAGAGGATAGCAAATATATCTAGATCCTCTAAGAGGCCGTGGAGAGATTCTAGTTGTGGTTTTAAAAGAAAACATGAATCATCAGCGTACAATGACACCTTAGTTTTTAGGCCCTGGATTTCTAATCCCTTAATATTAATGTTTGATCTAATTTTAACAGCTAACATTTCGATGGCAATAATAAATAGATATGCCGATAGTGGACAACCTTGTTTTACTCCTCTAGATAGTTTAAAACTTTCTGAGATGTAGCCATTATTTACTATTTTACACCTAGGGTTACTATACATAATTTTTACCCATTTTATAAGAGATTCCCCAAAATTGAAATATTCTAGGCATTTATATATAAACTCCAGTCGTACTTTATCAAAAGCCTTTTCAAAATCAGCTATGAAAACCAGGCCTGGTGTCCCCGATATTTCATAGTGTTCTATTGTTTCCAGTACTTGCCTTATATTATCTCCAATGTATCGTCCATGTAAAAAACCTGTCTGATTAGGATGAATAATATCTGACAAAACTTTTTTTATTCTATGCGCCAAGCATTTTGCTAGGATTTTTGCATCACAACACTGAAGTGTAAGAGGTCTCCAATTTTTTAAATGGACTGGATCTTTATATATACCACTTGGGTCCTGTTTCAGTAATAATGATATCACACCTTCTTGTTGCGTGTCTGATAATCTATCATTTATATAGGAGTGGTTAAAACAAGCTAATAATGGTCCTTTGAGTATATCAAAAAAATGTTTGTATACTTCCACTGGTATGCCATCCAGTCCTGGAGTTTTCCCATCCTTAAAGGCCCCAATTGCATCAAGTAGTTCCTCCTCTGTAATTAGGCCTTCACATGAGTCTTTCTGTACAGATGTTAATTTTACATTATTATTAGGGAAAAAATCCATACAATTAGTTTCAGTTAGTGGAGATGGAGGAGCCTGAAACGAAAATATATTCTTAAAGTACTTTACTTCCTCTTTCAAAATATCATTTGGTGAATCATGCGTGACTCCATCATTTGTAACAAGTTTTAATACGTTTTTTTTGGTAGCATTTCTATATTGAAGATTGAAAAAGAATTTGGTGCATTTTTCCCCATATTCCATCCAGTTCGCTTTATTTTTGTAATATATTACACTGGATCTTTCTTGAATAAGTTCCTCCATTTCTTTTTGTTTTTCCTCTAACTTATTCTGTGCCTCTATGGTACCGTTTTTATTGTTATCTAACTGTACTGTTAGTCCTTCAATTTCCTTTGTTAACTTTTACCGCCTCTCAACCCCGTATCCGGGATCACCCCCCACCCCCCCCACACTGATTAGCATCGCTAGCATAGCTTCACAAGTAAATAGTAGCATCTAAATATCATTAAATCACAAGTCCAAGACACCAGATGAAAGATACAGATCTTGTGAATAAACCCATCATTTCTGTTTTTTAAAATGTTTTACAGGGAAGACACAATATGTAAATCTATTAGCTAACCACGTTAGCAAAATACACCATCTTTCTTTGTCCACCATTTTCTCTCTCCACCACTAGCTATCACCAATTCGGCTAAACTAAGATATTGATAGCCACAAACCAAGAAAAAAACTCATCAGATGACAGTCTGATAACATATTTATGGTATAGGATAGGTGTTGTTAGAAAAAAGTGCATATTTCAGGTAGAAATCACAGTTTACAATTGCACCGACCATCACAAATCGACTAGAATTACTAGATAGAGCAACGTGTATGACCAATTTACTCATCATAAAACATTTCATAAAAATAGACAAAGCATAGCAATGGAAAGACACAGTTCTTGTGATTTCAGACCATATTTCAGATTTTCTAAGCGTTTTTCAGCGAAAACACAATAAATCGATAAGTTAGCATACCACATGTGCAAACGTTAGTAGAGCATGAATTCAAGGCAAAGGGAGCTATAACGTTATCATCGCCAAAATATATTAATTTTTTCACTAACCTTCTCAGAATTCTTCCGATGACACTCCTGTAACATCATTTTACAACATACATATACAGTTTGTTCGAAAATGTGCATATTTAGCCATACAAAACCGTGGTTATACAATGGAAATAGTCACAACTCAAGCATCAAAATGAGGGACGTCAGCTTTCAGAGTGATCTAGTTTAATCGAAAGCTAATCATATACTTGACTAAAAAATACAGAGTTGACAGGAATCGAAAGACAAATTAGTTCTTAATGCAACCGCTGACTTACATTTTTAAAATTATCCTTACTTTTCAATACAGGGTTCGCCAAGTGAAGCTATACCAAACAAAATGGCGAAATATGCGTTTAAAATATTTCGACAGAACAACGATTTATCATATTAAATATTGCTTACTTTGAGCTGTTCTTCCATCAGATTCTTGGGCAATGTATCCTTTCTATGTTATAAATTTCTTTTGGTCGATAGATGTCCTCTGTCCTTCGAAATGTCCACTACCAACGACCGAGACCCCCGAAACGTTCCCAAAGCTAAAAAGTGCACGACAAAGAAATTCCTCAGAATCGCACTAAACGGATATAAATTGCTATAAAACGGTTCAAATTAACTACATTATGATGTTTTTAACAACTATAACGAGTAAAAACATGACCAGAGAAATATTACTGGTTAAACAACGATTTGGAATGAGGCAAGTCCGATGTCCATCCCGCTTGTGACGCGCGAACAAAAGAGAGTGTACTCCCACGTTTTGTGGTTTTATATGGGCTGGGATTGTGCAATCGATTCCATTCAAAACGTGATGACGTACAGACACCCAGAGGAAGACGTAGGCAGTGTCGGTTTCTTCATAGCATTCACTGTCGCCTTAAAAACAGACTCCAGATCAGGGGTAAAAATTTCTGAAATCTGACCCCTGTCATGAAAAGTGCTGTAGATATTGTTCTGTACCACTCAGAGACAAAATTCCAACGGCTATAGAAACTATAAAGTGTTTTCTATCCAATAATAACAATAATATGCATATTGTACGATCAAGAATTTAGCACGAGGCAGTTTAATTTGGAGACCCAAATATGCTAATGCGGAACAGCACCCCCTATAGTTCCAATATATATAGTTCCAATATAGTTCTATAGACTCTTTTGATCGAAATTGCTTTTGTTTTATAGATGAGTACTGAATTGCATGGCCTCTAAAGCCACACTTAAAAGTGTCCCATACAATATGGGGATCTGCTGTACCTATGTTATGTCTAAAAAAGTCAGTTATAAATTCTTCTGTCCTAGTTCTAAACAATTTATCATCTAGTAGGCTTTGATTAAATTTCCAATATCCTCGCCCACGTGGAAATTCTGTAAGAGTAATATATATGCCAATTATGTGATGGTCCGACCGCATTCTGTCCCCTATCAAACACTTTTTAACTTTTGGTGCCAGAGAGAATGATATAAGAAAGTAGTCAAGGCGACTAGCTTGATTAAGCCTCCGCCATGTATATCTCACTAGGTCAGGGTATTTAAGTCTCCATATATCCACTAATTCCAATATATCCATGACATTCCTGATTTCCTTAAGTGCCTGAGGGTGATAGTTTGTAGTGTGATTTCCTTTCCGGTCCATAGAGGTATTTAAGACCGTATTAAAATCTCCCACTATAATAATAGAGTCTAGTGTTGCTTGTAGAGTTGATACATTCTTATATATATTGTCAAAGAAGCTTGGATCATCATTATTCGGACCGTATAGGTTAATAAGCCATATATGTTTATTGTCCAATAACATATTTAAAATAATCCATCTACCTTGAGGATCTGTTTGGACAAGTTGCACATTTGGATCAAAGTTATTATTAATTAAAACCATCACCCCTTTTGAATTTCTTTGCCCATGGGAGAAATATATTTCGCCCCCCCAGTTCTTTTTCCACAAAACTTCATCTAAAACTGTCGAATGGGTTTCCTGTAAACAGTAGATATTATAATCCTTCTCTTTTAGCCAGGTAAATACTGATCGTCTTTTCTTATTATCTGCTAAGCCATTACAATTGTAACTGGCTATACTTATTTCACCACTTACCATAATGAGACACACCTTTCAATTATTTTTATCAAAATATATGTTTGTAAACGTCCTATTAAAAAGTAACATAATGATTGAGTGTCTATATAGTTGTACCATGACATTTGCATCTCCACTAAGCAAACCTCCAATTGGTCCCCACTATTCCACCCGCCAAAGCCCCCATCTCGAGTTGGGTTGTCATCCCAATGACCGGCAGACCACCCCCGACCCCCCGCATCGCACAGCCCCGGACCGACTGGGATCCATCCTTCGAAAAGTGCACACAGCGCCATCCACCGAACCGAAGCAGATCCATTGCCAAATGCATTTCCATCGCCCTCACCTCTATTTTTATTACATATTGCTGTGAATCATCCTCTATAGTCCCTAACATCTTTTACTTCTTCCTTCGCAACAGTTGTGGGATACACACATACACCCACACACATTCAGCCCTTACCCCCACACAACCATAAGCTCACCCTCTCAACAATTGCACCATCCCAGAGCCCAACTCAAGATGGATCATGATTTACAAATGTACTTGCAGTTGCAGCTGCATGAGAAGGCCTGCAAGACCGCGCAAAAAATGAGCATAAATGTAGAGATTTATTTACCATTGTCACATCCTAAATGATGGAGGTCAAATGTACACCTTCTTCCTGAAACACCCACAATACGGTCATCCATTTTGACCATGTTCCCAAGCATCTCCATGCAGTCCGACTTGATTTCGTGCCACCAGGGCCACAATAATATACCCCCTCTCTGAATGTCCGAGTGTGACCCCCTCCCCATGGGTTACTGCAGCTAGTGTTGCCAGCACTGCCACTGCCTGGGTGGGGGCACCCCACCGGAATCCCCACCGGCTAGGTACAAGGTCGTCAAGGTTCTCATTAGCAGCTTTGAGAATTTCCTTGTTTATTATGCTCTCCCTTTAGGGGGCTTTGGCTTTGCAGGACCAACCCTGCCAAGCAGGCTCAGAATCTTGAGGGGGCAGTGCTGCTCTTGGTCCCTGACCTCATTTTGGCTGCATACAGACCGCTTACAGCATGCACATAAAACAGTTAGGGACTTCTCCTTAGTATCTGGGCCATTCATGTGGGTGTCTAGGGTATAGGGCCATGGACCGTACCATTAAAATAGGATAATAAATAATTAGATATAATTTATTTTAAAAATGTAGTTCCCCATGATAGGACAATAAATAAATAAGACGTATAATTCATTATAAAAGTATATCCATCATCTGAACAACATTGAAAGCCCTCTCATACCCGGCCCACAGCAATACACTGGCTCTGGGATATGCAACTATTTCATTACTCACTCACTCAACTTTCCAAACATAACAAATAAAAATAAACACACACCACACCATCCACACATACTGTGCCTTCTGTTTACTTAGTTTTTATCTTCACTATGTAGAAATAGTGCTTGTGTTCAATTAGTTATATATGAAGATTTATAGAAAAGCTATATTTTGTATTGTATTGTTACAATCAATAACCGGGCTTGAATTGTGTTTATTTTCCTCATCTATGAGAACTTTGTAATTTTTAAAATAACCATGGAGTAGTCTTTGTGTCTCTGAACAACTGGTTATCAATATATAGTTTATCAACGACGAGAGCTACTCGTTTCGCTTTTAATCTATTTTCTTTGAAAAT
The DNA here is from genome assembly GCF_016432855.1 of Salvelinus namaycush. Taxonomy (NCBI): domain Eukaryota; kingdom Metazoa; phylum Chordata; class Actinopteri; order Salmoniformes; family Salmonidae; genus Salvelinus; species Salvelinus namaycush. The sequence goes on from NC_052310.1 coordinate 62,833,212, forward strand.
TGGATACAGAACTTTGCGCCGTTCTGCAATTTCTTTCGGAAACTGATCATTCATGCCAATTTTGGTCCCAGCAAGTCTTTTACCCAGGCTTTTAACCATTATTTTATCTTTAAATGAAGCAAATTTGGCAACGATTGGGCGTTCGTACCTCTGCCCTCTCTGTCCGAGGCGGTGTACACGTTCAAGTTGGATCTTATCGATAACTTCGCGTGGAATCTGAAGCGCTGCAAAAAGGAACTCTCTAACTACAGATTCAGGAACCTCTCCTTCTTTCTCTTGGATACCTGTAAGTACCAAATTCTCTCTCATGGATCTAGTTTGTATGTCTAGTAAGCATTCCTTCAGAACGGTGTTCTCCTTTTTAATTTCATTCATTTCGGTTTCAATTTTATTGACTGTCCCTTTTAGCGCGTGTGTTTCCTTCTCCAATGTCGCAGCTTTTTCATCACTCATCTCTAGGCTTGCCTTCAACTCTTTTATATCTTTACTAACTAATTCAAGTATACCCAGTTTGTCATTTATTGATTTTAACAGATCGGTTTCGACCTTTACCATTGCCGGTGGTGAGAATATTAAATCATCCGTGTCGGTTGAGGAGTCACGTTTTCGTTTTTGAATCGGTTCCCCTGTCTTACTCTCCGTCATGTTTGGGTGTTGCTTGTTTTCGTAATATTTGTCGATAAATGTCTCTAATCTTAGGATTTGTTTTGTGTTATTATCCAGATTGAAGGTTATCACCCACCAGATTATTTAGTGCTAATATTTTAGTCTAATTTAGCAGATATTTCGAATATTATGTTTTATCTTGAGGTGCTCTACATAACTTCGTTCAGTCCGCCATTACCTTTACGTTACCTTTACGTCCGCCGTCCTACGTAAGAACCTTACTCCCAGAGAGGTTTTAACAAACTATAGTTTTGGCAAGTCGGTTAGGACATCTACTTTGTGCATGACACAAGTAATTTTTCCAACAATTGTTTACAGACAGATTATTTCACTTATAATTCACTGTATCACAATTACAGTGATGTTATGGCTTTAGAAGCTTCTGATATGATAATTGACATCATTTGAGTCAATTGGAGGTGTACCTGTGACCTACCTTCAAGGCCTACCTTCAAACTCAGTGCCTCTTTGCTTGACATCATGGGATGGGAAAATCAAAAGAAATCAGCCAAGACCTCCACAATTGTAGACCTCCACAAGTCTGGTTCATCCTTGTGAGCAATTTCCAAACGCCTGAAAGTACCACGTTCATCTGTACAAACAATAGTACACAAGTATAAACACCATGGGACCACGCAGCCGTCATATCGCTCAGGAAGGAGACGCGTTCTGTCTCCTAGCGATGAACATACTTTGGTGTGAAAAGTGCAAATCAATTCCAGAACAACAGCAAAGGACCTTGTGAAGATGCTGGAGGAAACAGGTACAAAAGTAACTATATCCACAGTAAAACAAACCCTATATCGACATAACCTGAAAGGCCGCTCAGCAAGGAAGAAGCCACTGCTCCAAAACCGCCATAAAACAGCCAGACTACGGTTTGTAACTGCACATGGGGACAAAGATCGTACTTTTTGGAGAAATGTCCTCTGGTCTGATGAAACAAAAATAGAATTGTTTGGCCATGATGGCCATCGTTATGTTCGGAGGAAAAAGGGGGAGGCTTGCAAGCCGACGAACACCATCCCAAACGTGAAGCACGGGGGTGGCAGCATCATGTTGTGGGGGTGCTTTGCTGAAGGAGGGACTGGTGCACTTCACAAAATAGATGACATCATGAGGTAGGAAAATGATGTGGATATATTGAAGCAACATCTCAATACATAATCAGGAAGTTAAAGCTTGGTCGCAAATGGGGCTTCCAAATGGACAATGACCCCAAGCATACTTCCAAAGTTGTGGCAAAATGGCTTAAGGACAACAAAGTCAAGGTATTGGAGTGGCCATCACAAAGCCTTGACCTCAATCCCATAGAACATTTGTGGGCAGAACTGAAAAAGCATGTGCGAGCAAGGAGGCCTACAAACCTGACACAGTTGCACCAGCTCTGTCAGGAGGAATGGGCCAAAATTCACCCAACTTATTGTGGGAAGCTTGTGGAAGGCTACCCGAAACGTTTGACCCAAATTAAACAATTTAAAGGCAATGTTACCAAATACTATTTGAGTGTATGTAAACTTCTGACCCACTGGGAATGTGATGAAATAAATAAAAGCTGAAATAAATCATTCTCTCTTCTATTATTCTGACATTTCACATTCCTAAAATAAAGTGGTGCTCCTAACTTACCTAAGACAGGGAATTTTTACTAGGATTAAATGTCAGGAATTGTGAAAAACTGAGTTTAAATGTATTTGGCTAACGTGTATGTAAACTTCCGACTTCAACTGTAGGAACTCACACACACACAAACAAATGCATATGCACACACGGAAGCCCACAAACGCATACCCACACAAACACACTCGTAAAGGCCTGCATGCTCTGCAAGTCAAACAGGGGTCATTATGGGGTCAACACACACACCTCCCTCCCTCTGTTATAGGGCCTACCTGCAGAGCTGTCATCCTCTATCTTGCTGACGAAGATGCTGAGTCCGTGTTCGGAACCACCTCTAACACTGAATCCCAGACGGCCGTCTGCACTCTTATCTACTGTCACTGTGTGGAGGTCTTCACAGTCATCCCCACCTGTACACAAGAGGAAATAGGCACTCTGAGATCCAATGCAGTAGAAACACTGTATTGACAACAAGTTGGCTACAGCAGAAATATGGGAGTTGTAAGTATGTAAGTAAAATGTATTATTGTCCTGAACTAATGAAGGATCTTTAGCTCAGCAGGCTTTAGTTTTGTGGACTTAAGAGTCCATACAACACTGTGTTACTGTGGGAGGGGGAGTAGACACAGTAAAATTATTACCATCGACAGGAGAGTTGATGAGGATGACTCTGCCCATGGGTGAGGACCTGCCTCCCCTGTGGCGGTGATGCTTCTTCTGCATGTAGCGGTTTGTCGAGTGGAACCCCCCAGCCTGGCCCCCATGGCCCCCATTGTGGGAGTGAGGGTGGCCTCTCCCATTGTGGGGGTGAGAGTGAGGGTGGTCTCCCCCATTGTGATTGTGGGGGTGAGGGTAGCCTCCCCCATTGTGAGGGTGGGGGAGAGGATGTCCTCGCCCGTTGGTCATTTCCCTATGGTTGTGGTAGTCAGAGGAGTGAGCCATGGCGAGAGGCCTACTCCCCCTCCCACACTCATCCACACCAGGGACTCGCCTGGAGATGCAGAGGGGACGGGAGGAGAGGTAGAGGGGAGTGAGTGGGTGGGTGGTTTGGCTGGATCAATCAATCAAGAGTTAAACAGAGGGAACAAGTAAAAAAAATCCATCCATTACTGCTTGTCAATAGTGAAGTCCAATACAGAAATGTCCAAAAGCCACATTAGGCTAGTAGAGACATAAAAAACAAAATTATAAAATTGAGTCCATTAGTTAAAGGAGATAAATAAGTTATGGCAACTAGTCAGGTTGCAATCAATCAATCAAGAGTTAAGTCCCCTCACTCCCAAAGTATTTCATCCAGGCACAGTTATGGGACTGAAATAGTCCAATATTTGTATCCTTAAGTGCATCCTTGGGTTTGTTTGTAGACGTCAAAATGAGCTGTCTGTTAATGAACTTCGGGCACATCCATGGCAGTCACCGTTCAAGATCAGTCACTTTTAATCCAGAAAGATGTCCTTCTTTTGCCATTCCAACTGGGTCGTCCACTTCCTCCGGTCCAGCGGCCGGGGCCAAGATGTCTGCCACAGTGGCCTTTGAGTCCATTCTCCTCGGCCATGCTGTCCCAGCACACCGCTCACCCATCTACGAAGCGAGACGTTGTCGGGCACCGCTCTGTAAAAAAAAAATTCCATGATTTCCCACGGGACGTAGTCGGATATCAGCGGCCCCGAAAACATTCATGTTTTATTAAAAAGATAAAGGTGACATAGTGTGGAGTACGGTTTCATAATGCGAGGTATCTCAAACACTGCTCACCTTCTAAAAAGCTACTCACTTGAGACACACTTAACCTGTCACCAAGTATAGATTATTTGATTTATTCAAGTATACACAACTACTTTTGATTGTCATTATGAGTGGAGGTAGAATAAGTCCTGCACCTAAGTAGATACAATTTGTGTAGACAATTCCTTTGTAGCGTTCGCCCAATGGAGTTCATGCGCAGCGCACCACTTCAGCAGCTCCCCTTCAGCACCTTGGACAGTGCTCGAGCAACGGGTTACGTAAACAAACAAAGATTTAAAAAATTACAATTAAAGCTTTACTCTTGGCTAAATACCTGTCCCGCAAGAGGAGCCCCCTCTATAATAGTACTGATGACATACCTTATATTGGCTTTGCTATTTCAGAAGTTTGTAGACAATTCAGTCCAATTTAGTCAAAAGTTATTTTAGTATACGAATAACTTAAAAGGTGACTTCAGCATATAAAACATTAGCGCAATGACGAACGATATGAAGCCCATAAAGGGATTCATATCAAGACCACTTTATAATTAGGCTCACGGATATTTAACATGGACCTAAAGAGGATCCTTAAGAGGTCAGAGAGATGCAACAGAGACACACAAAAGATACCAACAATTTTGGCTTGGTATCAAACTAGTTCTTTGGTAAATAAATAATAATAGCCTACCTAAACAGTTTGCTTAAGTTAAACACACACACACACACTCCCCATTAACACATGCATGCAAACTATTCAGCTAAGTTTAACAATAACATTACCTGTAACCATGTTGTGCTCTGTGACCTCACCTGTGACCAACACAGATAGACGTGCATGAGCCCGCCCCTCTCCCATACCATTGGACACCTGCGGATGGCTTAAGACACATTAGTGCCATCTCATTTGCTCTGGACAGTGACAATTGTCTTGGGTATTAATTAATCCTACACTGTAACACGTAGCCAGGTGTCTATGCCCATGCTTATATTACAAGGCTTGCAAAGTAGCAAAGAATTTAAAAAATGATTGTGGTGCTTTTAGGCACTAAACACACAAGCTGTTTGACTCACACAGTAACTAACTAACTATCTAGAATAACTTAGTTAGGCTACTAAGAAAAAACTCCCTGTGCTTTTAGATCTTAGAGAGACTTTAACAAACTGAAACTACTAAAGTCACATAATTGCTGTTCACCTGCTTCGTTAAAGGGGCAATCTGCAGTTGCTTCATACGTTTTGGGACTTATGAATTAATGATTCTTGAAGAATATAACTTATAAATTACTCATGAGCTCAGTTAAATTGTCGTACCCCATCAGAACCCAAAATATAAGTTATTTCACTCTAATGTTTGGAAACAAACTTAATGTAAAAAAACACTATATAGCTTCTAAACATGGTTAAAACTAAAATGTTAATATCAAGGATGGCCAGTCTTTGCATCCATAACTCTGTCTATGAATTTGAGAGTGGTTACATTTCTTCAGCCCCATCCCTCAGCTTTTTACCAAAACAGGAGTGTGGAGTACGCTTTATTATTGTTTTAACTGCTGATTGACACTTTAAGGAGATAATTAATGAGATAACATACTTACTGTAATTGACGAGACTACATGGATACTGCTCCTGGGTGACAGAGGTAGAATATATTATTATCTTGTATTGGTGTTATACTGCCATCGTCTGTCTGAGTAATTCCATCTCATGACAGTAGTATATGATCCCTGATAATGAAGGAAATGTAGGCTAGTAGTCTACTTAAGCAATAAGTCACGAGGGGATGACAATCAGCATTCAGGGCTCGAACCACCCAGTTTATAATTAAGCAATAAGGCAATAAACCACGGCTAAGGGATGTTCTTAAGTACGACGCAACGCGGAGTGCCTGGATACAGCCCTTAGCCGTGGTATATTAGCCATATACCACAAACCCCCAAGGCGCCTTATTGCTATTATAAACTGGCAATTAGAGCAGTAAAAATAAATATTGTCATACCCGTGGTATACGGTCTGATATACCACAGCTGTCAGCCAATCAGCATTCAGGGCTTGAACCACCCAGTTTATCATGTATTTTATAAACTCAGTTATGAATGAAAGCATCTTCTCTTAACTTGTTATAAAAACTGTCAATCAATCATATCTATTAGCACATGGTGCTGCTGCACCCCCCCCCCCCCCCCACACACACACACACACACCCACCCACCCCCACACACACATTGTGATGCATAACATATTTCTTATACTTCCCTCTCTCAAGACCTGTCTCAGTTCAAGCTGTTACCCAAAATGGTGGGCAAGGACCACTGGTGAGTCACAGGATCTCTGTGGTGAGTCAGAGTTAGTTTCCACTGGGCTGTTCATACATAGTTGGGCTGTGGTGGGGAAAGACTGTCTTCACCTTAAAGGGATAGTTCGGGATTTTGACAATGAGGCCCATTATCTACTTCCCCAGAGTCAAATGAACTCGTGGATACCCTTTTTATTTATCTGTGTGCAACTTTCTTTATACTGGGCGAAGATACATAAAAATGGAATCCACAAGTTCATCTGACGTCAAAATCCCAAACTATGCCTTAAAGTTGAGGGACACAAACATTTGAAGGCTTGATGAAGGTCATATCATAGCACCAACTATGATAGACTGTTCAATGGAAAAACATTTAAATGATTTATGTTCCAAAAATGTATTTAATTATCCAGGTCAATCATATGACATCAATTCATTTGACATAGTTTGAAAAGTTTGTTTTAAGTATTTGGCTTGGAAAATACAAGAAACCAATCATTATCCCCCTAGCAATGGAACAAATTACAAACTTGCTTTAGCGCAGTGATTCACAAACTTTTTATAGTCCCGTACCCCTTCAAAACATTCAACCTCCAGCTGCATACCCCTTCTAGCACCAGGGTCAGCGCACACTCAAATGTTGTTTTTTGGCATCATTGTAAGCCTGCCACACACACACACACACACACACACACACACACACACACACACACACAATACATTTATGAAACATCAGAATGAGTGTGAGTTTTTGTCACAATACGGCTCGTGGGAAGTGACAAAGATCTCGTATAGGACCAGGGCACAAATAATAATAATAATAATCATCAAAAATGTTGCTCTTTATTTAGCCATCTTACATACAGTTGAAGTCGGAAGTTTACATACTGTCACGCCCTGTGACTAGGGTGGGCATTCTAGTTTCTTTATTTCTATGTTTTCTATATCTTTGTTTTTGGCCGATTGTGGTTTCCAATCAGAGGCAGCTGTCTATCGTTGTCTCTGATTGGGAATCATACTTAGGCAGTCCTTTTTCCCTCTTTCATTTGTGGGTTCTTATTTTTGCATTGGTTGTTATTTTGCCCTGCAGAACGTCACGTTCGTAATTTGTTTTGTTGTTATCAGTGTTCATTAAACGTACCACGCTGTGCTTTGGTCCACTTCTTCCCATGACGATCGTGACACATACACGTTAGCCAAATACATTTAAACTCAGTTTTTCACAATTCCTGATATTTAATCCTAGTAAAAATTCCCTGTCTTAGGTAAATTAGGATCACCACTTTATTTTAAGAATGTGAAATGTCAGAATAATAGTAGAGAGAATGATTTATTTCAGCTTTTATTTTTTTCTTCACATTCCCAGTGGGTCAGAAGTTTACATACACTCAAATAGTATTTGGTAACATTGCCATTAAATTGTTTAACTTGGGTCAAACGTTTCGGGTAGCCTTCCACAAGCTTCCCACAATAAGTTGGGTGAATTTTGGCCCATTCCTCCTGACAGAGCTGGTGCAACTGAGTCAGGTTTGTAATCCTCCTTGCTCACAAATTGCACAGGACGTACCGGACTGGGGAGGCACACTGGAGGCCTGGTGCGTGGAGCCGGCACAGGTGGCACCGGACTGGTGACACGCACTTAAGGGAGAGTGCGTGGAGCTGGCACAGGACGTACTGGACTGGGGAGGCGCACTGGTGGCCTGGTGCGTGGAGCCGGCACAGGTGGCACCGGACTGGTGACACGCACTTCAGGGAGAGTGCGTGGAGCCGGCACAGGTGGCACCGGACTGGTGACATACACTTCAGGAAGGGTGTGGAGAGCTGGCACAGGACTCACCAGACTGCTGACAGGCTCTTCAGGTCGGGTTCCGTGCAGAACACACTTACATAGCATTTCTCTCATCTCTCTCTCTCCCAACTTCTCCATCGTCTCCCTGACGGTCTCTGGCTCTTCCCACGGCTCAGCCGCCAGCTCCATGTGCCCCCACCCAAAAGAATCGTGGGGTTTCTTTGGCAGCGGACTGACGACACGCTCCTCATGGCGAGTGCGAGGAACCGGCACAGGACATCCCGGACTGGGGAGGCGCACTGGAGATCTGGTGTGTGGAGCCGGCACAGATGGCACCGGACTGATGACCCGCTCTTCATTCCGCCTGCGCTGCAGCCTACTCCTTGCTAACTCTTCTCTCCGGTATCCTTCCTCACATTGTTCAATCGACTCCCAGGTGGGCTCTGGCACTCTCCTCCGCTCGACCGGCCACCCCTCGTGCCCCCCCCCCCCCCCCCCCCCCCCCCAAAAAAATCTTGGGGTTTCTGTGGCCGTGGTCCCCGGCGTTGTCGCTGTCCCCCTATGCTCCTTGGCGACTCCCGCCAAGGAAGGGTCTCGTGTCTTCCCATGATTTCTTCCCATGTCCAAAACACCTTCTCCTCCATGGCACGCTGCTTGGTCCTTTCGTGGTGGGATATTCTGTCACGATCGTCGTAATGAGCGGACCAAGGCGCAGCGTGATTGAAGTTCCACATCTTTATTTCGGTAAAACTTTAAACAAAAACAATAAACCAATAACGAAACGTGAAAGACGTGGTGCACATGCACAAACACAAAACAATATCCCACAAACACAGGTGGGAAAAATGACTACCTAAATATGATCCCCAATTAGAGGCAACGATTACCAGCTGCCTCTAATTGGGAACCATACAAAAAACAACATGGAAATATGAAGATAGAACACCCCCTAGTCCCGCCCTGGCCTACTACACCATAGAGAACCAAGGGCTCTCTATGGTCAGGGCGTGACAGCTTGTTGCAATTTTGATGAGGCTCTCTTGTTCAGATATCGGTAAGTGGACTGGAGGCAGGGCATGAAAGGGATAACGAATCCAGTTGTTTGTCATCCGTTTCGGGAAAGTACCTGCGTAATTGCGCACCCAACTCACTCAGGTGCTTCGCTATATCACATTTGACATTGTCCGTAAGCTTGAGTTCATTTGCACACAAAAAAATCATACAATGATGGAAAGACCTGTGTGTTGTCCTTGTTAATGCAGAGAAGAGCTCCAACTTCTTAATCATAGCCTCAAATTTTGTCCCACACATTGAATATAGTTGCGGAGAGTCCCTGTAATCCTAGATTCAGATCATTCAGGCGAGAAAAAACATCACCCAGATAGGCCAGTCGTGTGAGAAACCCGTCATCATGCAAGCGGTCAGACAAGTGAAAGTTATGGTCAGTAAAGAAAACTTTAACCTCGTCTCTCAATTTAAAAAAACATGTCAATACTTTGCCCCTTAATAATCAGCACACTTCTGTATGTTGTAAAAGCGTTACATGGTTGCTGCCCATATCATTGCACAGTGAAGAAAATACTCAAGAGTTCAGGGGCCTTGCTTTAACAAAGTTAACCATTTTCACTATAGTGTCCAAAATGTATTTCAAGCTGTCAGGCATTCATTTGGCAGCAAGAGCCTCTCCGTGGATGCTGCAGTGTACTTAAGTGGCGTCGGAGCAACTGCTTGCACACACGTTATCACTCCACTATGTCTCCCTGTCTTGGCTTTTGCGCCATCAGCACAGATACCCACACATCTTGACCACCAAAGTCCATTTGATGTCACAAAGCTGTCCAGTACTTAAAAAATATCCTCTCCTGTTGTCCTGGTTTCCAGTGGTTTGCAGAAGAGGATGTCTTCTTTAATTGACCCCACATAAACGTAACAGACATATACCTGGAGCTGTGTCAGGCCGCCACGTCTGTTGACTCATCCAGCTGTAATGCATAGAATTCACTGGCTTGTATGCGGAACAGTAATTGTTTCAAAACATCTCCTGCCATGTCACTGATGCGTCGTGAAACAGTGTTGTTTGATGAAGGCATTGTCTGTATACTTTTTGGGGCCTTTTCCCCCAGCATTGTCAAAAAAATCTAATCTAATTTTATATTTTCCAGCCATATCCACGGCAGCAGGAATAGTATGGGGCTTGCCTGTCCCAGCCACTCGGTAGCTCACCATATAAGACGCTTCTAGCCCCTTCTTATTAAAACTTCTTCTTAATAGGGGGCGCTATTTTCACTTTGGGAAAAAATAGTGCCCAAATTAAACGGCCTCGTACTCTGTTCTAGATCATATGATATGCATATTAGTATTACTATTGGATAGAAAACACTCTGAAGTTTCTAAAACTGTTTGAATTATATCTGTGAGTAAAACAGAACTCATTTGGCAGGCAAACTTCCAAACAGGAAGTGAAAATTCTGAAATGGGTCTCTGTGAAAGGCTTTGCCTATTCAATTGCCTTGTATTTATGGATATGTATGCACTTCATACGCCTTCCACTAGATGTCAACAGGCAGTAGAACGTTGAATGAGGTGTCTAGCCTGATGTGGGACCGAATGAGAGCTTTTGGAGTGACAGGTCACCCATATTGGCAGTATTTTGCTGCGCACCTGGGTGCACCATATCGTTGTCTGCAATGCCTTAGGTAGACACGAAGAAATGCTCCGTCTGGGACGTTATTGGATACATACGAGAAAAACATCCTAAAGATGGATTCTCAACTGAGTTTGACCAGTTTATTCGACTTTTATTATCACTTTTTGAATTTTTCGTTCCATGCGTCAAACTTGCTAATTCGACAGAAGAAATGGACATTCTAAAACAAAACAACGATTTATTGTGGAACAAAGATTCCTGGCACTGCATTCTGATGAAAGTTCATCAAAGGTGAGAGAATATTTATGATGTTATTTCGTATTTTTGTTGAATATGTTGACTCCAACATGGCGGAGAATGGCTGAGCGCTGTCTCAGATTATTGTATGCTGTGCTTTTTACTAAAGTTATTTTTTTAAATCTAACACAGTGGTTGCATTAAGAACCAGTGTATCTTTAATTATATGTCCAACATTTTTCAGCAAAGTTTATGATGAGTTTTTCTGTTAGATTACGTGACTCTCTAAAATTTCTCCGGACAATTTGGAGCATTTTGGCGCCATGTTCACAATGTAAAACCAGGATTTGTAGCTATAAATATGCACATTTTCGAACAAAACATAAATGCATTGTATAACATGATGTTATAAGACTCATCTGATGAAGTTGTTCAAAGGTTAGTGATTATTTTTATCTCTTTGTGGGTTTTGTGAAAGCTATCTTTGCGGTGAAAAAATGGCATTGTGTTTTGGGCTATTGTGGTGAGCTAACATAAATATATGTTGTGTTTTCGCTGTAAAACATTTTAAAAATCGGACATGTTGGCTGGATTCACAAGATGTTTATCTTTAATTATGTGTACAACATGTATTTTTCATAAATGTTTTATGATGAGTATTTCTGTATTTCACGTTGCTCTCTGTAATTATTCCGGCTGTTTTGGAGCCATTTATGATCATGGCGCCAATGTAAAACCAGGATTTGTAGCTATAAATATGCACATTTTCGAACAAAACATAAATGTATTGTATAACATGATGTTATAAGACTGTCATCTGATGAAGTTGTTCAAAGGTTAGTGATTATTTTTATCTCTTTGTGGGTTTTGTGAAAGCTATCTTTGCGGTGAAAAAATGGCGTTGTGTTTCGGGCTATTGTGGTGAGCTAACATAAATATATGTTGTGTTTTCGCTGTAAAACATTTTAAAAATCGGACATGTTGGCTGGATTCACAAGATGTTTATCTTTCATTTGCTGTATTGGACTTGTGATTTCATGATATTTATATGCTATTATTTACTTGTGGCGCTATGCTAGGCTATGCTAGTCAGCGTTTCTGATGAGGAGGATCCCGGATCCCGGAGTGGTATCCGTTGCTTTTATACATGCCTTACTACTCGAAAGTCGTCTTAATTCTCGCTCAAAAAAACTCCAGTGGCTTATTTTTCAAATTGGCATATTTCGTTTATAAATGTCTGCACAATAGTGGAGGTTTCATTGAGTTGTGAGGTAGTACTTTTGCACATATGACATACTGTGACTGAGGAAAGGCACTACTCCCAATATAAATAAACTCCAAATCAATGTAGTTCTCATCATATTTGCGCCTCTTCAATGGTCCAACGTCCCTGTCTATTGTTCAGTGCTTTCCCGGGTAAGGGGGCAGTAGCTCTTCGGCTGCATCAGGTTCACAACTGTCAGTGTCCATGCTAGCTGGGCTAACAACAAATTTAGAATTACTGATGCTATCATTGGATGTGCTCGTGGAAGCAGAACAACTTGTGTTGTCGACAGGTGCAGGTGTAGTACTATGGATGCGGGCCTTACTTTTTTGAACGATTTATCCATTTTCGAGCAAACGGAATGAGCAGCAGCTACGTTTGGCTACATACGGACCTTTAGTAGAATTCCCGCGAGAGAGTAATGGTTAATGTGATTGGATGTAAATTATTTGACTAGGCTACCTGTATTTGACATTGTGTTATTTCGCTGAACACTAGATGGTTTAATTTTATTTTTGGCAGTGAAACGAGGCTACTCAGGCGAGATAAAAATATATATCACATTTTTATTTGGAGTATCCCCGACGGCATTGCGCGTACCCCTGGGGATAGATCGGCTGGGACTGTGTACATCAACCGGTGCGGCACTATCAGAGGTCATCGTGTGTCACGATTCCTAATGAAGGTGGCTCCCCTTACTGTTCGGGTGGCGCTCGGCGGTCGTCGTCACCGGCCTACTAGCTGCCACTGATCCTTTTTTCCCCTTTTCTGTTTATTGGTTTCACCTGTTTTGTGTTTGGTTAATTAGTTAGGCTATATTACCCAGCAGGCCCGCCTGCTATTTGTGCGGGATTGTTTGTGTAACTAGGGTGCACGTTAGAGGTATACGTGTTTCGTGTTTTGTGGGTTTTGCTGGACTGTTTCAGTCCCCGGTTTTGGGGCATTTGTTTTGTGTGCGCCCTGTGTTTTGTGGGGTGGCTTATGTTCACCGTTAAGTGCATTAAATTAGCACTACCACTGAACTCTCTGCTTCCTGCACCTGACTTCGCACCCACTACACCCAGATTGTTACAGAATCCCGCACCTTCAAATGAAGTCAGCAGGAGCAGCTGCCAACCCCCTTCCATCGATGGAGGAACGCGTCCTTCATCACACCACCGTCCTTCATCAGATAGGATCGGCGATGGATCAGATGATGGAGAGAATGGACCGATGGGAGAGGAGTGGTCTCCTCTCTTCACCTCCGGTTCCTCCGACGATTCCACCTTCTCCTCCCTCCGCATCCGGCTCGGGCACACTCCGTCTTGCGCTCCCTAGGGAGTATGATGGAGCGGCGGCTGGGTGCCAGGGGTTTTTGCTCCAACTCGAGCTGTACCTGGCTACCGTGAAACCAACTCCCTCGGATGAGGAGAGGGTGAGTGCCCTCGTCTCCTGCCTGACGGGTCGTGCTCTGGAGTGGGCCAACGCGGTCTGGAATGTTCCAGACTCGGCAAAGGAGCACTATCCAGAATTCACCCACCGTTTTCGTGCCGTATTTGACCACCCTCCAGAGGGCCGAGCGGCGGGTGAGAGACTATTCCATCTTAGGCAGGAGAAGAGGAGCGCGCAGGATTTTGCGGTAGAGTTCCGGACCTTGGTCGCTGGGGCTGGGTGGAACGACAGGGCCCTGATAGACCACTACCGGTGTAGTCTCCGGGAGGACGTCCGCAGGGAGCTAGCTTGTCGGGACGCCGCTCTCTCCCTCGACGAACTAATAGACATGTCTATCCGGCTGGACAATCTGCTGGCTGGAAAATCTGCTGGCTGCCCGCGGGCGTTCGGAGAGGGTCCTGTCTGTTCCACTACCTAGCGCTCCCGCTCCCATTCCGATGGAGTTAGGGGGGGCCGTGCCGAGGGGTACCGGAGGAGGAGGCTCCTCCTGCACTAGCTGTGGTTGGAGAGGACACACGGCCGACCGGTGCTGGGGGAGCCCGTCTGGGAGTCGAGAGGGCAGGCGGAACACTTCTCGGTTACCCCAGGTAAGTCAGCACCAAACTCACCTAGAACCCCCTGTTGGTCACATGTTTGTATTTTTATTTTTTTTCTTGAATTTTCTCCCTCTTCCCAGCATAAGGCGCTAGTCGATTCAGGCGCAACTGGGAACTTTATGGATCGCGGACTCGCCATCAAGCTGGGTATTCCGCTAGTGCCGATAGATCCCCACTTTCCCGTGCACTCCCTAGATAGCCGGCCATTAGGGTCAGGGTTGGTCAGGGAGGCCACAGTTCCACTGGACATGGTAACGCAGGGGAATCATAAGGAGCGGATTAGTTTCTTCCTTATCGATCTTTTCGAGGAAGCTCAGTCCGGCGGAGCGTAACTATGATGTGGGGGACTGGCGGTGGTCAAGGCCCTGAGGGTGTGGAGACACTGGCTTGAGGGGGCTAGGCACCCTCTTCTCATCTGGACCGACCACCAGAATCTGGAGTATATCCGGACAGCTAGGAGACTGAATCCGCGTCAGGCAAGGTGGGCCATGTTCTTCCTCCGATTCAGGTTCACCCTGTCTTATAGACCAGGCTCCTTGAACACGAAGGCCGAAGCGCTGTCCCGTCTCTATGACACGGAGGATCGGCCCACCGATCCTACTCCCATCCTTCCAGCCTCTAGGCTGGTGGCACCAGTGGTATGGGAGGTGGACATCGAGCGGGCGTTACGGGTGGAACCTGCGCCTCCTCAGTGTCCGACTGGTCGCAAGTACGTGCCGCTTGGTGTTCGTGATCAACTGATTCGGTGGGCTCACACACTACCCTCTTCGGGTCATCCGGGTGTGGCGAGGACAGTGCGGGGTCTCAGGGAGAAGTACTGGTGGCCCACCTTGGCTAAGGACGTTAGGTTCTATGTCTCTTCCTGTTCGGTGTGCGCCCAGAGTAAGGCTCCTAGGCACCTTCCTAGAGGGAAGTTACAGCCCCTCCCCGTTCCACAACGGCCATGGTCTCACTTGTCAGTGGATTTCCTGACCGATCTTCCACACTCTCAGGGAAACACCACGGTCCTGGTTGTTGTGGATCGGTTTTCTAAGTCCTGCCAACTCCTCCCGTTGCCCGGTCTCCCTACAGCCCT
Source organism: Salvelinus namaycush (assembly GCF_016432855.1). NCBI lineage: Eukaryota > Metazoa > Chordata > Actinopteri > Salmoniformes > Salmonidae > Salvelinus > Salvelinus namaycush. The sequence goes on from NC_052310.1 coordinate 62,848,557, forward strand.
ACAGACTGCGGAGGCGCTATTTACCCACGTCTTCCGGCACTACGGGGTCCCGGAGGACATCGTCTCTGATCGAGGTCCCCAGTTCACGTCCCGGGTATGGAGGGCGTTTATGGAGCGTCTGGGGGTCTCGGTCAGCCTGACCTCCGGTTATCACCCCGAGAGTAATGGGCAGGTGGAGAGAGTGAACCAGGAGGTGGGTAGGTTTCTGCGGTCATATTGCCAGGACCGGCCAGGGGAGTGGTCTAAGTACGTCCCATGGGCGGAGTTGGCCCAGAACTCACTCCATCACTCCTCTACGAACCTATCACCATTTCAGTGTGTGTTGGACTACCAGCCGGTCCTGGCACCATGGCATCCGAGTCAGACCGAGGCTCCTGCGGTGGAGGAGTGGGTGCAGCGCTCCAAGGAGACCTGGAGAGCCGTCCAGGAATCCCTTAAGCAAGCCGGTGGACGGCAGAAGAGGAGTGCTGACCGCCACCGCAGTGAGGCCCCCGTGTTTGTACCGGGGGACAGGGTCTGGCTCTCAACCCGAAACCTACCCCTCCGGCTTGCCCTGCCGGAAGCTGGGGCCGGAAGCTGAGGACTGCTGAGTTCAGGTCTCGTCCCAAGGATGATAAGGATGATTTTGGCACAGTGGGAGTGAGATTTGTCGAGAGAATGGATCCGTGCTTTTTGGTTGATACATATGTGGTGTCAGGTTGGGTGGAGGAGAGGTTGGGGACTGTTGAGTTGGGTTAGGTAACTCGAGTGGACTCTATTTTTTGCTTCCTCAGCCCAGAGGGAGCGGGGCGCTCCGGATTACGAGATTAGTGCTTTGCTCTCCGGAGCAGGGCGCCGTTGAAAGGAGTAATAACAGGGGTGGCATTAAGTGTTGAGGAGCAGTTGAAAGTGAAGATTCCCAATGTCTGTGACACCGCTGTTTGGTGAGATGTAGATATGGTGGGGAAACGGAGAAGAAGTTATATGTCATGCTGAGTTTTGATGCAGAGTCTTTAGCAGATAAGGTCAAGGTAGGAAGTGTCAGGTATCCCGTGAGAGTTTATGTTATGAAAATATTATGGTGTTTTAGGTGTCAAGGTTATGGGCATAGTGCAGCAGTGTGTAAGAGGGAGATGCCTAGGTGTGCAGGAGGGCATTTTTTATTTAACTAGGCAAGTCAGTTAAGAACAAATTCTCATTTACAATGACGGCCTACCAAAAGGCAAAAGGCCTCCTGCGGGGATGGGGCCTGGGATTAAAAATACAAAATAAAATATAGGACAAAACACACATCACGACAAGAGAGACACCACAACGCTACATAAAGAGAGACCTAAGACAACATACCATGGCAGCAACACGTGAAAACACAGCATGGTAGCAACACAACATGGTAGAAACACAACATGGTAAAAACACATGGCAGCAGCACAACATGTTAGCAGCACAAAACATGGTACAAACATTATTGGCACAAACAACAGCACAAAGGGCAAGGAGGTAGAGACAACAAAACATCACGCGAAGCAGCCACAATGGTCATGAGACGAAGGAATATGTGGTACACACATCGGTGGAGAAAATTGTGTGTTAGTTGTGGGGGTGATCATGGAGATCAGAGATGTCCGGTGAGAGAAAGGCTGATTGAGGTTGCCAGGGTTAGAGTAGTAGAGAAAGTGCCGTATGCTGACGCATGGGTACAGGGTGCGGGATCCTGAGAGGATTTATGTGAGTAGGCAGAGATCAAGAGAGTGATGGGAATAATATGTGCTTCAGTAAAGTGTGATTTTTAGCATTCATAGCCATGGTTGTTTATTGTACTGCAGAAATGGGTTGAAAGTCACAGAAAATAGAGGTTGTGGTGGCAGCGGCAGAGAAGTACTTTAGATTGCAAAGATTTACTGCAGAACAGTTGCAGGGGGTGTTTTACCTTATCTAGTCGTCTGGAGTAGGACTAGATAAGGTAAAATACTGGAATGTGTGGTTTTTGTTTTTTTAGAGAGGGCTAATAGGTGGTAGGTGGTATATGTGTGGTATATGGCCAATATACCATGGCTAAGGGCTGTTCTTAAGCACAACAACGCGGAGTGCCTGGATACAGCCCTTAGCCGTGGTATATTGGCCATATACCACAAACCTCAGTTCCTTATTGCTATTATAAACTGGTTACCTACGTGGTTAGAGCAGTGAAAATAAATGTTTTGTCATACCCGTGGTATACGGTCTGATATACCACAGCTGTCAGCCAATCAGCATTCAGTGCTCGAACCACCCAGTTTATAATATTGTATCAAATAATATAATTAGGTAGGCCGTGAATGGCCTCACACACCCGTACAGTAGGTGGCGGTGTATGCACCTAAAAGTTGGATGGGATCCGCCAACGAAATCCCAAAGAATAAGTCACTGTTTTTCAGGTCTCTGCAAGGTGTGTAGAGTGAGCACAGCTTGACATTGAAACTAGGTATGTTTTGGTGATTTTATTGGCAGTGTGTTACATGTTGTAAATGTGTAGCTAGCTCGAGCTAACGGAAGACGCTAACGTTCGGTCGTTTCTTTTTTTTTTATACGTACGCTAGCTAGCTAACGTTAGTGGTTGTGTTTTTTAATTGCACATAGTAAGAAGGCACCGTGTTCGTTCACAATATAGTAATTTATATCAAGACAGTGTATGTCAGCCTCACATGCTACAATATTGGACAAGCAAACTGATGGTCAAACATTAGCTACCTAAACTTAAGCATGCTATTGTGAGCTTCCTATTTTAATAACGTCAACTGCACTCATATCGCTGCGAGACGCAGGTTGATTTGTATCCATCTACTATATACTGAAAATTGTAGATAATGTTACACTTCTAGCTTGGTCTTCCTTTCTCCTTTACTTGTCGTGAGTGTCAGGCACCAATCACATGTGTTATTGCATTAAAGCTTGCCTTGGGTTCACTGTAATTTTAGGGTCCAGTTATTTTTTACAGTAGCATATCGATGCGCCATATCGGACGCTATTCAATTTTTTTTTATGGAAATAAACGGATGTCCATGTACTTTACCCAACTTTTTTTGTTAGTTCTAACGAGGGAGTCGTCTGGTAAAAACTAATTATCGGTCACGTTATCAACGCATTGGCGAACAGTCTGATTTCACTCTAAATCTATTGATCAACAATGAAAGTATCGACAACTGCCACTTCATGGGACTCAATTCTCATTTACAGAATGTGGATATTTATATGTGCACTATTCTCAGGAAGATAAAGCATAATAACAAGCAAATGTCTTGATATTTGTTTCCTAAAAGCCTTGATTATATTTAAACCATATGTTATTATTAACTAGTTACAATACTATCAACAATCAAAATTATAGTAATTAGGAAAATAATAATTCTAACCTGTCTAGCTTTTTTCAGTTTACATTAGCATCAAACAAACATTCTAGCTGCATTTTACAGTTTAGCATTTTCACTTGGACAATTTAGTTTGAATTCTATTGCAAAATTGAGAGCCATAAGAACAGAAAACCGCTGTGGTTAAATCACTTTTATTAGAATAACATAACTAAACCCTCCACATCCCACCCACCCCAAAAATTATTTTAAGTGATTTGTTTTTCCAAGACCTACACCATGTGCATATACAGTGCATTCGGAAAGTATTCAGACCCTTTACTTGTTCCATTTTGTTACATTACAGCCTTATTCTAAAATGGATTAAATAGTCCCCCCCCCAGCATTGAGTCAGCATTGATGTTATGTTTCTCCTGTCCAGACACTGTTCTTGTTTTGTCTACTTATTGTTAAATCTACACCCAGTACTTGCTTCTAGTCTCCCAGCATCTGTCGTTACAGAACTGTTACACTTTGAGTCTTCTTGGGTATGACGCTACAAGCTTGGCACACCTGTATTTGTGGAGTTTCTCCCATTCTTCTCTGCAGATCCTCAAGTTCTGTCTTGTTGGATGGGAAGTGTCGCTGCACAGCTATTTTCAGGTCTCTCCAGAGATGTTCGATTGGGTTCAAGACAAGTCTGGGCTCAACAGTCCAGAGTATCTTGTTTCTCATTGTCTGAGAGTCCTTTAGGTGCCTTTTGGCATACTCCAAGTAGGCTGTCATCTGCCTTTTATTCAGGAGTGGTTTCCATCTGCCCACTCTACCATGAAGGCCTGATTGGTGGAGTGCTGCAGAGATGGTTGTCCTTCTGGAGGGTTCTTCCATCTCCAAAGAGGAACTCTAGAGCTCTGTCAGTGACCATCGGGTTATTGGTCACCTCCCTGACCAAGGCCCTTCTCTCCCGACTGCTCAGTTTGGCTGGGCGGCTAGCTCTAGGAAGAGTGTTGGTGGTTCCAAACTTCTTTCATTTAAGAATGATGGAGGCCACTGTGTTCTTGGGGACCTTCAATGCTACAGACATTTCTGGTACCCTTCCCCAGATCTGTGTCTCGACACAATCCTGTCTCGGAGCGTTACGGACAATTCCTTCAACCTTATGGCTTGGTTTTTGCTCTGACATGCACTGTCAACAGTGGGAACTTATAAAGACAATTGTGTGCCTTTCCAAATCATGTCCAATCAATTGAATTTGCCACAGGTGGAGTCCAATCAAGTTGTAGAAACATGTCAAGGATGATCAATGGAAACAGGATGCACAAGTCTCATAGCAAAGGGTCTGAAAACTTATGTAAATAAGGTATTTCTGTTTAATTGTAATACATTTCTAAAAAACACTTTCGCTTTGTCATTATGAGTATTGTGTGTAGATTAAGGGGGGGGGTGATAATTTAATCCATTTTAGAATAGGGCTGTAACGTAACAATGTGGATAAAGGGAAGGGGTCTGAATACTTTTCGAATGCACTGTATATATATGACCATGTGGGAACATCAACCCTAACCCGTTTATATTTTTAGTTTTTCCATCACAACTTTTTTCCCTCATTCAACTTTTTCACTCCGGACGCTTTATCTGGACATGGTTCGTCAGCACCTTCAACAGCCGAAGCTAAGTAGTAACATTAACATGATGTCTTTTAATTGCAGTCGCTGTACTCATAATATACAGGAGAACGATCGCCTTACGGCGAGGATAGCTGTGCTACAAGCCCAGTGTCACGCCCTGGCCTTAGTATTCTTTGTTTTCTTTATTATTTTAGTTAGGTCAGGGTGTGACATGGGTATTTATGTGGGTTTTGTAGTGTCCAGGGTGATTGTAAGGTTTAGGGGGTTTATTTAGAGTAGTTGGGTTTATGTTTAGTATAGTTGTCTAGCAGTGTCTATGTTGTGTGTAGTTGTCTAGGAAAGTCTATGGTTGCCTGAATGGGTTCCCAATTAGAGACAGCTGGTTTCTGTTGTCTCTGATTGGGAGCCATATTTAGGGTAGCCATAGGCTTTAGTTTGTTGTGGGGAATTGTCTATGTCTGAACGTTTGTAGCCTGTGTGTGTGCACTACGTTTATTAGCTTCACGGTCGTTTATTGTTTTGTTAGTTTGTAAGTGTTTTGTTTCGTTTTGCCTTCTTCTATAATAAAAGGAAGATGGCTTATTTTCCACATGCTGCGTTTTGGTCCGTCTCTCCTCCACACGATCGTGACACCCAGCTTCAGACGCAATTGTTAGGCAAAGGTAATTTCAGTGTAGGAAAGGAAGAAACAGCGTCTGTGCCACCAGTAAGTACAGATACTAACGTTAGTATAAATCCCCCCGCACAGTCCCCGCAGCCGGACAACTTTCTCATGGCTTCTGAAGGGAAATGCTGTAGGAATGCTCAACTGGTGTCGCTCATTCAGCCGACAGAAACTTTCAACCGGTTTTCCCCATTAAGTAGCGAGTCGGAGTCTGAGGCCGAGTCTTCTCTTGTCTCTACTCCTCCCGTTACGGGGTCTGAGACGCCGAAGGCTCCCACCATTAGCTCTGACAAATTGAAAACCTTAGTCATTGGCGACTCCATTACCCGCAGTATTAGACTTAAAACGAATCACCCAGCGATCATACACTGTTTACCAGGGGGCAGGGCTACTGACGTTAAGGCTAATCTGAAGATGGTGCTGGCTAAAGCTAAAACTGGCGAGTGTAGAGAGTATAGAGATATTGTTATCCACGTCGGCACCAACGATGTTAGGATGAAACAGTCAGAGGTCACCAAGCGCAACATAGCTTCAGCATGTAAATCAGCTAGAAAGATGTGTCGGCATCGAGTAATTGTCTCTGGCCCCCTCCCAGTTAGGGGGAGTGACGAGCTCTACAGCAGAGTCTCACAACTCAATCGCTGGTTGAAAACTGTTTTCTGCCCCTCCCAAAAGATAGAATTTGTAGATAATTGGCCCTCTTTCTGGGACTCACCCACAAACAGGACCAAGCCTGACCTGCTGAGGAGTGACGGACTCCATCCTAGCTGGAGGGGTGCTCTCATCTTATCTACCAATATAGACAGGGCTCTAACTCCACAATGAAATAGGGTGCAGGCAGCAGGCTGTTAGCCAACCTGCCAGCTTAGTGGAGTCTGCCACTAGCATAGTCAGTGTAGTCAGCTCAGCCATCCCCATTGAGACTGTGTCTGAGCCTCGACCTAGGTTGGGCAAAACTAAACATGGCGGTGTTCGCCTTAGCAATCTCATTAGGATAAAGACCTCCTCCATTCCTGCCATTATTGAAAGAGATCGTGATACCTCACATCTCAAAATAGGGTTACTTAATGTTAGATCCCTCACTTCAAAGGCAGTTATAGTCAATGAACTAATCACTGATCACAATCTTGATGTGATTGGCCTGACTGAAACATGGCTTAAGCCTGATGAATTTACTGTGTTAAATGAGGCCTCACCTCCTGGTTACACTAGTGACCATATCCCCCGTGCATCCCGCAAAGGCGGAGGTGTTGCTAACATTTACGATAGCAAATTTCAATTTACAAAAAAGAAAATTACGTTTTCGTCTTTTGAGCTTCTAGTCATGAAATCTATGCAGCCTACTCAATCACTTTTTATAGCTACTGTTTACAGGCCTCCTGGGCCATATACAGCGTTCCTCTCTGAGTTCCCTGAATTCCTATCGGACCTTGTAGTCAATGCAGATAATATTCTAATTTTTGGTGATTTTAATATTCATATGGAAAAGTCCACAGACCCACTCCAAAAGGCTTTCGGAGCCATCATCGACTCAGTGGGTTTAGTCCAACATGTCTCTGGACCTACTCACTGCCACAGTCATACTTTGGACCTAGTTTTGTCCCATGGAATAAATGTTGTAGATCTTAATGTTTTTCCTCATAATCCTGGACTATCGGACCACCATTTTATTACGTTTGAAATCGCAACAAATAATCTGCTCAGACTCCAACCAAGGAGCATCAAAAGTCGTGCTATAAATTCTCAGACAACACAAAAATTCCTTGATGCCCTTCCAGACTCCTTCTGCCTACCCAAGGACGTCAGAGGACAAAAATCAGTTAACCACCTAACTGAGGAACTCAATTTAACCTTGCGCAATACCCTAGATGCAGTTGCACCCCTAAAAACGAAAAACATTTGTCATAAGAAACTAGCTCCCTGGTATACAGAAAATACCCGAGCTCTGAAGCAAGCTTCCAGAAAATTGGAACGGAAATGGCGTCACACCAAACTGGAAGTCTTCCGACTAGCTTGGAAAGACAGTACCGTGCAGTATCGAAGAGCCCTCACTGCTGCTCGATCATCCTACTTTTCCAACTTAATTGAGGAAAATAAGAACAATCCAAAATTTATTTTTGATACTGTTGCAAAGCTAACTAAAAAGCAGCATTCCCCAAGAGAGGATGGCTTTCACTTCAGCAGTAATAAATTCATGAACTTCTTTGAGGAAAAGATCATGATCATTAGAAAGCAAATTACGGACTCCTCTTTAAATCTGCGTATTCCTCCAGGGCTTAGCTGTCCTGGATCTGCACAGCTCTGCCAGGGCCTGGGATCGGGAGAGACACTTAAGTGTTTTAGTACTATATCTCTTGACACAATGATGAAAATAATCATGGCCTCTAAACCTTCAAGCTGCATACTGGATCCTATTCCTACTAAACTACTGAAAGAGCTGCTTCCTGTGCTTGGACCTCCTATGTTGAACATAATAAACGGCTCTCTATCCACCGGATGTGTACCAAACTCACTAAAAGTGGCAGTAATAAAGCCTCTCTTGAAAAACCCAAACCTTGACCCGGAAAATATAAAAAACTATCGGCCTATATCGAATCTTCCATTCCTCTCAAAAATCGAAAAGCTGTTGCGCAGCAACTCACTGCCTTCCTGAAGACAAACAATGTATACGAAATGCTTCAGTCTGGTTTTAGACCCCATCATAGCACTGAGACTGCACTTGTGAAGGTGGTAAATGACCTTTTAATGGCGTCAGACCGAGGCTCTGCATCTGTCCTCGTGCTACTAGACCTTAGTGCTGCCTTTGACACCATCGATCACCACATTCTTTTGGAGAGACTGGAAACCCAAATTGGTCTACATGGACAAGTTCTGGCCTGGTTTAGATCTTATCTGTCGGAAAGATATCAGTTTGTCTCTGTGAATGGTTTGTCCTCTGACAAATCAACTGTACATTTCGGTGTTCCTCAAGGTTCCGTTTTAGGACCACTATTGTTTTCACTATATATTTTACCTCTTGGGGATGTTATTCGAAAACATAATGTTAACTTTCACTGCTATGCGGATGACACACAGCTGTACATTTCAATGAAACATGGTGAAGCCCCAAAATTGCCCTCGCTAGAAGCCTGTGTTTCAGACATAAGGAAGTGGATGGCTGAAAACGTTCTACTTTTAAACTCGGACAAAACAGAGATGCTTGTTCTAGGTCCCAAGAAACAAAGAGATCTTCTGTTATATCTGACAATTAATCTTGATGGTTGTAAAGTCGTCTCAAATAAAACTGTGAAGGACCTCGGCGTTACTCTTGACCCTGATCTCTCTTTTGACGAACATATCAAGACTGTTTCAAGGACAGCTTTTTTCCATCTACGTAACATTGCAAAAATCAGAAATTTTCTGTCCAAAAATGATGCAGAAAAATTAATCCATGCATTTGTTACTTCTAGGCTAGACTACTGCAATGCTCTACTTTCCGGCTACCCGGATAAAGCACTAAATAAACTTCAGTTAGTGCTAAATACGGCTGCTAGAATCCTGACTAGAACCAAGAAATTTGATCATATTACTCCAGTGCTAGCTTCCCTACACTGGCTTCCTGTTAAGGCAAGGGCTGATTTCAAGGTTTTACTGTTAACCTATAAAGCGTTACATGGGCTTGCTCCTACCTATCTTTCCGAGTTGGTCCTGCCGTACATACCTACACGTACGCTACGGTCACAAGACGCAGGCCTCCTAATTGTCCCTAGAATTTCTAAGCAAACAGCTGGAGGCAGGGCTTTCTCCTATAGATCTCCATTTTTATGGAATGGTCTGCCTACCCATGTGAGAGACGCAGACTCGGTCTCAACCTTTAAGTCTTTACTGAAGACTTATCTCTTCAGTAGGTCATATGATTGAGTGTAGTCTGGCCCAGGAGTGTGAAGGTGAACGGCTTTGAACGGCTCTGGAGCAACGAACCGCCCTTGCTGTCTCTGCCTGGCCGGTTCCCCTCCACTGGGATTCTCTACCTCTAACCCTATTACAGGGGCTGAGTCACTGGCTTACTGGTGCTCTTTCATGCCGTCCCTAGGAGGGGTGCGTCACTTGAGTGGGTTGAGTTACTGACGTGATCTTCCTGTCTGGGTTGGCGCCCCCCCTTGGTTTGTGCTGTGGTGGAGATCTTTGTGGGCTATACTCGGCCTTGTCTCAGGATTGTAAGTTGGTGGCTGAAGATATCCCTCTAGTGGTGCGGGCGCTGTGCTTTGGCAAAGTGGGTGGGGTTATATCCTTCCTGTTTGGCCCTGTCCGGGGGTATCATCGGATGGGGCCACAGTGTCTCCTGACCCCTCCTGTCTCAGCCTCCAGTATTTATGCTGCAGTAGTTTGTGTCGGGGGGCTAGGGCCAGTTGGTTATATCTGGAGTACTTCTCCTGTCTTATCCAGTGTCCTGTGTGAATTTAAGTATGCTCTCTCTAATTCTCTCCTTCTCTCTTTCTTTCTCTCTCTCGGAGGACCTGAGCCCTAGGACCATACGTCAGGACTACTGGGCATGATGACTCCTTGCTGTCCCCAGTCCACCTGGCCTTGCTGCCGTCCCAGTTTCAGCTGTTCTGCCTGCAGTTATGGAACTCCTACCTGTCCCAGACCTGCTGTTTTCAACTCTTAATGATCGGCTATGAAAAGCCAACTGCCATTTATTCCTGATTATTATTTGACCATGCTTGTCATTTATGAACATTTTGAACATCTTGGCCATGTTCTGTTATAATCTCCACCCGGCACAGCCAGAAGAGGACTGGCCACCCCTCATAGCCTGGTTCCTCTCAAGGTTTCTTCCTAGGTTTTGGCCTTTCTAGGGAGTTTTTCCTAGCCACCGTGCTTCTACACCTGCATTGCTTGCTGTTTGGGGTTTTAGGCTGGGTTTCTGTACAGCACTTCGAGATATTAGCTGATGTACGAAGGGCTATATAAAATAAACTTGATTGATTGAACCCTATCAAAGTGTGTATCAATTTTACTTTTTTAGTTTAATAAAATAATTTCTCACTGATATGAAAAATAAGGTCCTAATGCTTCCAATACCATACCGCAAGCCACGTGTGTTAATGTCCAGATTGAGCGTCTGGGCTCTTAACAAGACTACCCCGTACAGAGGACACCTTCATCCAATGTGTAATGAAATGGAACTGAGTGTCATGAATCATGATCAAGGGCTATACCGGTTAGTGATTACCCTCGCCATAACGTTAAAATAACTGCGGGAAAGCAGTACTCGGCAGGTGGGGGTGAAGGACACTGCCAGTGTCCTAGCTAGCTAGTAGCCTCAATGGCAGTGGGCACGGCATGTATTAAGTGACACATAGTGGGCGAAGCATGTAGTGGGCGTGGCATGTAGTAAACGTGGTCTGCAGATAGACCCTTCAGCTAGAAAGACCTCTGTTTATCATCTGATTACCTAGGAAACCAAACATCATGATAACTCTAGTTGCTGAAAGCTTTTCATTCCTCAGTTTGTTTATTGTTGTACTGCAAGGCTCTGATGTAGCCTTGGTCAGATGATGCATAGCCTAGATGTGCATGTAAAAGACAGCCAGTAACTTAGGCCTATTTGCAAACTGTGTGCTGGACTGGTCATCTTTTTAATTCAGGTTGAATTAAGGCCTAAAATGCTAAAAGAAGGTTCAGGATGCCAATGTAATTCGCATCAATAATTTTTAGACTAATAATTTCGGCGCAAGCTAATTCGTCAAGAGAATTTGGATAATTATTTATATTATATATAATTATATTTTGAGGAGGAGACTAGAGGTGCAGTAGGCCCCTCCAATCACTAGGATTGTTTTGGCCACAGAGGAAGTGAGAGCTATAAATGAATCGGAGAGGTAGGGGGCTTACCGTGCTATCAAGGCTTAGGCCTAGCTGGGGAGGAGGACTTATCTTTTTAATTACGTTAAATTTTCCACAAGGTCTATTTTCTCTTTCTTTTTGCCCCCCCCCCCCCCCCCCCCCCACCCCCCCCCCCAAAAAAAATGTCACTGAAGAAAGTCTTGTGTCAAATGTGCAGAGAACTAAACCCATGCCTAACTAACATATGTTTCTGTTAACCGGTCCCAAAGTAAAACAAGGATGTCTGGAGTTCTGTCCCTGGACATTAACATCAAGGAGCCACGATGGGACCAGAGCACGTTCATGGGCCGCGCCCAGCACTTCTTCTTCGCCACTGACCCCAGGAACATTCTAAAGTCCTCTGAGACCCTGGAGGATGCACGGGTTACTGTGAAGAAATACATGTACGGTGGGAGGAGAGGGAAGGATGGGTGAGGATAAAGTGGTGGAACGGGTGGGTGGAACTGCTGTCAAGTGAGATGCTGAGAACACATGGGTCACTGTTGAAAATTACAAGTATAGGTGGAGGAGAGGATAAGGAGGGGTGAGGTCTTGGGAAGGAAAATTATGATACCTTGGAAAGCTACTGCATTACTCCTCCTCTCTCTGTACGATGGGGTGTGTGGTGCCTGGGAAGGAATTCCTTTACATTATTGGAAGCATCAAACCAAAAATCTATTGATTCTGTGGCTCGACATGTATGAGCATGGAAACAATCTATAGCAGTGTCTCTGAACTAAAGAGTTCAAGAAGTTAGCTAGCTGTCGTTATAACCTGACCCCCCCCCCCCCCCCACGGCATAATAAGAGAAAGAAACAAACAACATTTGACAGACAGACAACTAATTAGGCTTGGCCTGTAGGCTGGAACATCTGGCCTACTGGTTTCTCCCTTACACCAGAGATGAACTGAAAACACAAAAATAAATATGTAAGACTAAGCTGTGTCTTTGTTATGAACAAATGCAGAAATAGGCACATTCCTTTAAAACAACGGATGTACTTATATTATGCTTTATGCTGAATTTGTGTCAATCATTCATTCATTGTTTAAAGAGTTTGATGTACTTGTGTCCAGGTTAGGAGTGGTGAAGCCAGGTCTGACAGAAGATGAGCTGTGGAGAGCCAAGTACATCTATGACTCTGCCTTCCACCCTGACACCGGCGAAAAGATGGTGGTGGTGGGACGCATGTCTGCCCAGGTCCCCATGAACATGACCATCACCGGCTGCATGCTCACATTCTACAGGTACTACTAGGGTGTATTCCGTTTTCAATTTAATACATGTTAAATACAATTTGTGTGTAGCATAAGATACAGAACAGGTAAAAAAACTATCCCAAAATATCACATGGTGAAATTGTCTGAGAGAAATGCATAGATTATGTTAAATAAATTCAGCATGTTAAAATGGTCATTTTACTCACTTAGTCAGGACACAGCTATTGTGGATGACATGGATAGTTCTGAATAACTCACCCTCTACATTCCAGCTCAGAGGGCAAGACCAGAGTAGCATACTGCAGCTAAATCTCGTTTTACCACGGAATTAGGTCAATCTGCATTCTGTGTTTTTGCAGCCTGTATGAAATTATCTGTAGAGCGCTCTGCACCTTGAGGCTGTTATCTCTAGGGCAGTTCAGGTTGTTGATGGAGGACCTCCGTGTTTAGGAATGTGACTGCTTTTCTTGAATTTCTTATAACTATTTTATGTTTTTATGCATTGTATTTGTATGATTTGTGTACATGCAGGGCTCCCTTGAAAAAGAGGCCTTGGTCTCAATGGGATTTCCCTGCTAAAATAAAGGTTATATTTTTTAAAGTCACACTGTAACACCATTATGTAAACATTGCACAGAAGTGGAAAGTTACATTTTTAGCTGTTTTACAAGTCATGATTTAGCTTTGTTTTCTAGGAGAAATTCAAACAATCTGCCTCAATGAAATATCAGAAATTATTCATGCTTATTCTCACTTTCCTTGTCCTCCTTCTTCTCTCGTCTTTCCCTTTTCCCTACCCTTCTCTCCCATGTTTACATAATTTCGCCTTTCCATATCCCTCCCTTTTATCTCCCCTTTCTGTAATCCCTTTAACATCTCTCACCTTCTCTCCTCCCCTCTCACCCCTTTTGACCCTCTTTCCTCCCCCCCACATTCCCATCACCTCTCTCCTCACCTCTACTCCTCCAGGACGACTCCAGCCATTGTGTTCTGGCAGTGGGTGAACCAGTCCTTCAACGCTGTGGTCAACTACAGCAACCGCAGTGGAGACGCTGCCCTCACCACCAAGTAGGGACTGGGACCACTTACACCACAACCACATTACTAAACCAGCCCTACAGTACCTGTAACTGGCTAGTACTATGGTGCATCTCATAGCCTTAGCTACTGTATCTTCCTCTCCTCATCTGCTTTCCTTCATCAGTACTGATCTGAAAGGACATGGATAGGTCTAGTTATTTCAGATCAGCGCAGATAAAAGGAAGGAGACATGGAAAGGGTGCCACTTTAAACTATTTAGATGCACCTACTTTAACCAGGACACATGCGGAATGAGAACAAGCAATGCTGGTGCTTCTCAGTTTATATGGAAAGAGCATGTAAAGACTGGGGACCATTTTAAATCATTATTACTGTGGAGAGATTCCTGAACTGTACATCGTCATGTCTGCCTGACTTGTCAAGTTTTGCAATAAATATTGCTTATGATTTGAATGCATGTATTCCGTATGCATTGTGACCATGTGCCTTGAGACCTCTATCTGTGTATTAGATAAGACTAGATTCTGGTAAATGCTTGGAACAGGAACATTATTGAGGCTCAGTAAATTGTTTTAGTAAGATGCTAAGATGTAAATGTGGGCCCCTATGTTCTCTCAGTCAGTTGGCTGCAGCGTACATCAGTGCCACCACAGGAGCTGTAGTCACAGCCCTGGGACTCAAGTCTCTAGCCAAGGTACTGGACTGTCTCTGGATCATCTTAGTTCAAGTTGATTTACACTTCGCTTTGCATTTTAGCTCCATGAAAAATCAACATTGAGACAAACTCCGTCTCTCTCCCAGCGCCTTCCAGCCGTCATGAGCCGGTTCGTCCCTTTCTTTGCTGTAGCGGCTGCCAACTGTATCAACATCCCCTTCATGAGGCAGAGGTGAGCTAGAGTTTAAAGACACCACAACCAATGTTCCCTCTAAGCTGTGGGCGTGCCCCAGGACTGCCGCGCAGAAGAAATGTTCTCTGCCCATGCAGAGAAGCACGAGATTAGAAAGTTGAGTGAAGTTCAGAATTTTCCCCCTTAGTTAACACTATCAGCGTTTCCCTTTACTGTGGGAATTGTGATTGAATCAACACATTATCCACTTTCAATGCAACGTACCTAGGGATGTCCCAGACTCAAAAAAATCTTGGTTGACCGAGAGTCATCTGTTTCGAACAATCGATTGGTCAAATTTTAAATAGTGTATTTTTCCATATATGGACACTTCCTATGTGTTTTAATCAAATCAGCTATATGCACTGAGCTTGTCTGATGCTTTAAGCTCTCTGTTTGATTAAATAATGAAGACACACAAATGACTAGAGGGAGTGCGACGGCAATTGATTTGATTGTGCCGGGTCGGGCTTAGTAAAAAAATATAATATATTTTACATTGAGTGACTGACTAGTTACGTTGTGTATCTCTCCTCCCTGCTGCGGCGACTACCACAGAACATCAACAGTGTTAATCTCGCTGTCCGTGTTGCTGAAGCTGCAACATAATTACAGCCATTTCTGACAAGTTTTGTTACCGAAATCCCTCTTTTGTTTAGGAAAAACATTCCCTCAACCCTTGCTCTCTTTAGGTGACACATGTATGCATTGCATGCACATAACCAATAGGGCCTGATTTTATAGCGATCAATAAATTGGTTATAACAAACTCTGAACACTGTAACACGTGACAGCAAAATGGATGCAGAGGACGTGACAAATAAACTCGAAACAGGGAAATGTTTACTGGTTGCTCAGGAGGTAAAGGGGAAGTCAGACATGTGGAATAAATTTGACTAGTTGTGGAAAATACTGGAGATCAAGAAAAAGAAGGTAAGGAGCAAGCGCTGTGTGCTTATTGTGTGTGCCAAAAACAGGTGCTGTTTTTCTGATCGTTTGGAACAATGTAAACAACACTAAATAAATTACATTAAAACAACACTAAAAACAGTCTCATGCATTCGTGAATACAATTGCCGAAATGGAACGATTTATTGTTTACACAAATAATTCAAGGATTGCTTTATTTTATTTTCAAACTAAAATGTTTGATTGCATTTCAAATCATGAATGACTCGTATGCAACAATATCCTGGTTAACTTTGGACATAGCAACATGATTTGGCTGAATTTCATTCTCTCCTTATGTCCCTTTTCTTAGGGAGCTGAAGTACGGCATTCCAGTGACAGATGAGGAAGGGAACCGGTTAGGAGAGTCAGTCACCGCTGCCAAGTCAGGCATCATCCAGGTGGTGGTGTCCAGGATTGGCATGGCTGTGCCAGCTATGGGTAAGCACTGTGTTTCGGACACAATGTGACTGACCGCCTGGATTTGGACTGGTGTTTTTCTACAATGGATGAAAGTAGAGACTCCGCGCAACAAAATTGTGTATCAAACACTGCACTAGAGGAACAATGGGAAAGTAATTCTGCTTTGAAAGTTGATGAATTTGTAACCCTGCTTTTGAGAAAATGGCCCTTCAATGTTTTAGTACACCTACTGGAGAGCTTTTTGTCTACACCTATTCAGCATCGTTCACACCCTCTTAAGCCTTAGCCCCACCCATTTCTTTAAGAATGAATGTGTGAGGCCATGTCCTAAACAGAGTTAGTAAGGTAGTGTAGTAAACTACCAAAGATTTCAAGACGAAAAGTGGTGAAAGTAGTAGCCTACAATAAGGAAAAACTCCAGTTAAAAATACACGTATCTAGTCCTTGGCCTATATCCTAATATGACTTTGGTGCAGGTCATGTTCTTGATATTACCATCTCTGATAAACGCACACTATATCAAATTAAATCAGTGTATTTGTCAAATGCACAGGATACAGAAGGTGTAAATGGTACAGTGAAATGGTTATTTGCATAGGAAGTGTCCACATAAAAAATATTGTGTAATTATTAGATGATGCTTACCTAGACACACTTGTCTAAATTGATGGTTCGTGTGAAAGAAATGCTATAACCAACCCAAGCCACATCTAGCTAAGTGGATGGGTCATTATTGTCTAGCTAGCTAAACGATGAACCATAATCTCAACCCATACTATTAGCAATACAAACATATTGTCATAGCTAGCCACTATGCATGAAATGCTGTAGTATGAATCTGCAAGTAGCTAAAGCTAACAAACTAAGTTCATTGTTAGCTAACTAACATTAGGCTATAGCTAGCAATTCAAATGGCTTCCTCAGATACAAATAATATTACTACACAGATCATACACATAGCGTTAGCTAGCGAGCCAGCACGCTAACATTCGCTAGCTAGCCAACAGTATGCTTTAACTTGCAATGAAAATGACTTTCTGACTAAATTAGAAACTTATAATATCTGAAAATGTAGCTAGACTCTTACCCATATACATGGATGAACGCTTCACGGCAGACTGGAAACCCTTTAGCTAACTAAGACGTCCTGTGTTTCCATTTCGTTTGTACAGCTTGTTTGGTCCGCGTTGTGTCAAGTCACACAGGTTCACACTGACCGTGTGCAGAAAGTAGTCCATCACAACTTTTCCCCCACTGATCTTTGTCGATAGCACCGGCTAAATTCGGGGCAGCAATGTTGTTGTGGGCAGTAGCAACACTTTTGCAGTTCTCCATGGCTAAGGTAATATCTTTCAAAAAAGCTCAGGTAGCAAGGATTATCTACACAAACTGAGCAGCTCATGTTTGACTGAAGCGTGTTACATGGCAGACCAATCTGAACTTCTCTCTCTCGCCATGTCCAGCCCATCCATTATCTCAGCCAATCATGGCTAGCGGGAAGTTTCCTGTCTTTCTGTGGCTAAACCAACTAGGCTTGCGATTTAACAATTGTATTCGTATTTACAGATGTCACACAAGTTTAAGGCACATGAAACTTAACATGTTCCAGAAGGCATTTCTGCCAAAAAACGCATTTTATAAAATAAAATATGTGTTGCCTCTTGAAAGTCCTCATTGTTTTCTCTCTCTCTCTCTCGGTCTGTCCACAGCTATCCCACCTGTGATAATGAACGCCCTGGAGAAGAAAGCTTTTATGAAGGTAATGTTACAAGAGACGAATGGATGCTTGTCATGCTGTCAACAGTCAGTGGGTTTACTGGAGCCCGTACTACATACAGTGTGTGTGGAGGATAATCTGTGGCATGTAGCCACTGTTGTACTAAGCCTATCCTCTATTTGGAGTTCAAACCACAGAATTAAATAGTGTCATTCTATGTGGGGTTCAGCCATGTAAAATATGCTACTTGTTTGTTGGTGTCATGAGAAGCCAGTGGAAATCCAGGCTTCTGTGTTTTGTCGTGTCTGATATCCTGTGTTGATCCGCAATCTCTAGCCTGGTCCCGGATCTGTTTGAGCTGTTTTGTCAATGACCATATGAGTAAGCACAAACAGATCTTGGACCAGGCTTGTTAAGCTCTTCAATACTGTCAGTGTAATGTCTATATACTGTCAGTTGGTTTCATAAAAAATTGCTTCAGCTTGGAGTTGCTTTCACAATTTCTGTCTCTGTTCTCTCCTCAGCGCTTCCCAGTCCTAAACGCCCCAGTACAGGTGGGTCTGTGGTAAGTATCTATAGTTAATGATACTGTAGTCTGCGTTGGTCTAAGGGAGTAATTTTCCTCTCTCAATGACATGCGCTGTAAGCAAACTAACCATAACATGAATACTGCACGTCACGATTGTATTCCGCGTACTGCTTGTATTGCACTGTTTACAAAACTTCCTTTTCTCTTTCAGCCTGGTGTTTGCAACTCCTCTGTGCTGTGCCCTCTTCCCACAGAAGAGGTAAAATATGGCCATATGTTACATACCTTAGCTATAGACAGTGGATCTGCTTTTCTTTAACATAACGAGATTGTACACTCTAATAATCAATGTATTTTTCTCTCTCTGTTTCTGGCCCCTTTTCTCTCCCTCCCCCTCTCTCTCTGTAGTTCTATGGCTGTGAGCAGCCTGGAGACAGATCTTCAGGAGAGGATACTACATAGCAGTCCCCACACTTCTACTGTCTTCTTCAACAAAGGCCTTTAGGACCACACAATAACACCCACCACAGGTAATCCCCATCTGCTGGTTGGACCCCGCTACTACAGCTCAGTGGGAACAACTGTAAGGTCAAAGAGAATATTATATTTATGCATATTTTTTTATTTACCTGTTTGTTTATGATGTTCTAGGCTTTTTTTTGGGGGGGGGGGGGGGGGGGGGGGGGAGAGGTGATAGTGAGGGGTGTGTTTCAGTCCTACAAAGTTGCTTCCTTGTATGAAATGATGGAATAGGTGGTGAAAGCCTACCAGTCAAATTTTTCTGATTGTACACTGAACTAAAATATAAAAGCAACATGCAACAATTTCAACAATTTTACTGAGTTCATATAAGGAAATCAGTCAATTGAAATAAATAAATTAGGCCCTAATCTATGGATTTCACATGACTGGGAGCAAGGCAGGCCCACCCACTGGCGAGCCAGGCCCAGCCAATTAGAATTAGTTTTTCCCCACAAAAGGGCTTTATTACAGATAGAAATACTCCTCAGATGTCCGGGTGGCTGGTCTCAGAGGATCCCACAGGTGAAGAAGCCTGATGTGGAGGTCCTGGGCTGGCGTGGTTACACGTGGTCTGCGGTTGTGAGGCTGGTTGGACGTACTGGCAAATTCGCTATAACTATGTTGGAGGTGGCTTATGGTAGAGAAATTACCTTTTCAATTCTCTGTCAACAGCTCTGGTGGACATTCCTGCAGATCTTTTATTTCAGCTCATGAAACATGGGACCAACACTTTACATGTTGTGTTTTATATCTTTGTTCAGTATAGATGCAGGTGGGCCTAACTGGCTGGGCCTGGCTCGCCAGTGGGTGGGCCTGGCTCCCAGTCATGTGAAATCCATAGATTAGGGCCTAATTTATTTATTTCAATTGACTGATTTCCTTATATGAACTTTAACTCAGTAAAATTGTTGAAATTGTTGCATGTTGCTTTTATATTTTAGTTCAGTGTACAATCAGAAAAATTTGACTGGTAGGCTTTCACCACCTATTCCATCATTTCAGACAAGGAAGCAACTTTGCAGGACTGAGACGCAACCCTCACTATCACCTCTCCCAAATAAAAGAGACAAGGGGAGAAAGCCTCTTCGAAGTAATGAAACGCAGGCGAGCGTAGTGTGACAGACGGTTATCTTATACTGCTACATTGACAAACAGACTATGGTTTGATTTTTTTTTTTTTTGCGTTTATCCTCCATGGGGTTGTGGGTGTTTAATTACTGAATGTTACTGAATGACAAATTCTATCAAATCACCCCAAACTAGATCGCCCCTCGTTTCAATCCCAGAGATATTTTTTCTCCCCAGGGTGTATTTGTTTTTTCCATTGTGTTTGAGATCGTATCCTTTAAGCTGTGTGCACTAAAACCATTCATGACTTGGAATTAGAAAATAGTTAAATTGAATCTGCTAGATATCCACTCCCTCAAGTTGGCTCAACTGTAGTCTGTAGTAAAATACAACAGTTGGTTTATGAGCACAATATAGACTATTAAATTCCTTTTTCGGTCTACCAGGGTTTTGTTTATCATTGCAAAACGTATTGCTTCAGTGTGCCCTAATGAACATTAACCAGTTGACTAGCAAAGCTTCCCTCTCTCACCACTGCCCTTGGAAGTGTACTTACACACACACTGTCCTACCAGATAACCTTATAAACCCCTCTCATCCTAGTAACCCTGTCTGTTTTGTTATGAAGAAAACCTTTAGAGATGCTATGACACTGCGGGGGCACTCCTTACTGAGATTTCAAAAAGCACATTCCTCGTTGCACTGATGACAATGATATGCCAGCAGAAAGGTTTATCTAGGATAGGATCTAGGCATAATGTTTCCGCCCCATATCATGGTCTTTCGGCAGGTAGCCTAGTGGCTAAGAGCATTGGGCCAGTAACCGAAAGGTCGCTGGTTCGAATCCCTGAACTGACTAGGTGAAAAGCTGCCGACGTGTCCTTGAGCAAGTTTCTTAACCCTAATTGCTCCTATAAGTCACTCTGGATGAGTGCTTACTAAATAACTAAAATATATACTATATACTAATTTGGATAGTGACTGCATTTTCAATGGACCTCAAGAGTTTGATTGTTGGTGAAATTTGTGCCTTGCATTACTAATGCCTTTGAAGGGGAATGTACTGTATTGTGTCTAAATGTTAAAGTAATAAGGATATTATTAATGTTTTGTCCCCCCTGTCAGTTTGTGACTCTCCTGGTCCCTCTTTAGACTGCTCATTCTTCTGTTACAATAGAGAAGGGCAAGAAGAGTTGGCTTGCAGTGCTGCCATACAGACCTAGACGCATGGTGGTTCCAATGTATGCAATAAGAGGCAAGGGTACATATATGAATCCCACTCTGTATGATGTCAGGTTTAGATTAGTTGTGGTGATATGTATACCAAATAATATTGTTTTAATGTCATGAAACAAAAGCAAAGTTGTGAGAACCAGGGGTCTGAAACTACTGTCCGACTGACAAAATGTGCCTCCTAAGCTGATTTAATGTGGCCCGTGGTTGTATTAGGAAATGCAGCCCGTGGTCATAAAATTTGAGACACCTGTCTTAAACCCTTGAGCTAAAATAAATCAGCAATCAATTATAGGACAGTTGGAAGTAATGCTGGGACCTTTAGTTCCCGTGTGTAAAAACTGGGCTTAGTTGGAGCATCCCTGATCAAACCTGTATATTAATGTTGTTAATATATCGATGTTGACAGTGTAGTAGTAATATGTCTTTTTATGCTTGGTCGAGTAGTACCAGACTATTTCGTAGTACAATATCAACTGAATTTAACTTTGTGTGGTCGAAATCGGGTATGTAAAACGCGTACATTTTTGTGGAATATAGAGGATATATTTAACAAATAAATAGCAGAGATGTATTAGATTTTAAACTTCAGGGTGCGGTGCTCCATTTCTTCACTAGGTGGCAGTTAGACCAACTATTACACATTTCCATTGTGTTTTTGTGTGTCTGAGAGTTGACTTTGAATGTAGTAGTCAAAACCACCCATCAGTATTGGCCCGGTTGATTTTAGTAAGGCTCGGTCACCTAGCCTGGTACCAGATTTGTTTGCTGTCTTGTCAGGCTATAGATCACCTTTTCCTCTGTCAAAGTCAGTATAGAGCTCCACAGTTGAGGTGTCATAATACCCATAAAACCTAACGGTCAAACAGGGAAATGGTTCCAATTGTTTTTTCACCATTCAATTTTCTCATAGGGGATTTTAGAAACATTTAAAATAAGGGCTGTGTTTTGTGCAGGCTTAACCTAGCGTGACGTTTTGATAACCATGTACATCTCTCGCACAAGGTGACTTTTTATCAATCTATTCATCTCTATTTACTCTGATTCAAAAATGCTAATTAGCGTCAAAGTAGACATCATGCAAAACTACAAATACCTGCAAGCTCCTTCACGTCATCTCTAGCTGACGCTAACATTAGATAGTTAATCCAGAGATTCTTACCTTTGCCTCGATTCGGCAGTCTCGTCCAGATCATCATGGCATTTGTAGTTCTTTATGATAGCCACATTAGCATTTCAGTTTTCGGGGGTAAATACAGGCGACTATATTGATAAAAGTCCCTATTGTCCGAGAGAGATTTACATAGTTATCAAAACATCATGCCAGCGTAAGCCTACACGAATCACAGCCCTTATTTTAACGATTGGAACCAGTTCCGTTTAACCGCTAGGTTTTATGGGTATTATGACTCATACTGGGGTACTCTATGGCATGCCTACCATCCCACTGTGCTTGGTAGTTGTAGATCACGTCTCTCAATTAAATCCGATATTTAACAAGACATTTCACTGTAATGGACGTCAGTGGTCATGAATGAATCTCCTCCTCTCACAGACTTTTTATTCTATTGCTCTATTTTTAGAAATGACTCCACATAGCCTGGTCCCATTTCTGTTTGTGCCGTCTTGTTTAGTGGGACAGTGAAGATAGAATTTGGCAAGATAACACAAACAGATCTGGAACCAGGCTAGATTCCTCATACTTTTCAGTGCAAATGTTTATCATCATCCATAGACAATCAGATGCACCGCAGCAGTGTTATTATGGCCAAACAGTAAACATTGCTACATTTATGCCATGGCTTTCAACTGCAAATACCAGGGTTGGAGTCAGTTCCATTTCAATTGACTGAATTGAAATCCTGGTAGATACTGGTTCATCTGTACTGTACATAAGCACACATGCAGAGTAAATGGATATTCCACAAGTCACATTAATTCAATTTTTATGTCCATAATTGAATATAATACCATATAATACCATGTATTTCATGAGCAAGTTGACACCATTGTAAAACTCACTCATTCACTTGCCTATTACTATATAAAGACACCCCATCTTTATTGTATCTTGGGGCTTTGGGGGGTTCTGTTGTATCTTGGGTAAAAGTGGCCTGCAATTGGGTGCTATATAGTAACCAATGTAAAGGGTGGGGGTGGGGGTGTGGGGTACCTCTTCTAAATGTATTGAAAATATGTGCTTGACAATGCCTATGATATAAACAAAGTCACAGCTTACTATTATGAGTTTATAGTAAGTTAGTTATCCAGCAGCTGCTAGCTTTATTTAATCACTGCCATTTAGTTGTTTTCTGGTCCTTTTGGTGGGGAGGGCAAGGAAATGTGATTAGAACAAAAAATGAACCTAGAGCTAGATCGTGCTGATAAACATGCAAGGCTTGCGATTGATTGTACTATTCATTTAGTCAAGGCAAAGATGTGCTGTGTATCACACAGAGCCACAGAGCTACAAACCTAGCCAAGGAAGAGACGGGGTTGATAAAGTTGGGAAAGCAGAGCTTAAGTTTGTCATTGCTTAAGTTTTATTTGACTAGCAGGTTATTCTCATGCAATATTAATGTTATATGTTAAATATATCTCAAGGTTAGCTTCGGCATGTCATAGAATATGGTCTCAGCAGCACATTGAAGGCACAACACTGAAGACAATCTATGACGTCGCTACACTCCATGAATGGTATGGATGTTTCATGTCAATGTGTCCACGTACAGTAACTCTTGTACTGTTGTTCAATACCCATGTAGTTTTCAGTATTGGAATTCACTACCTGATTGTTTTTCCCCCTCCATGTTTTATTGCATTGGAAGTGTTATGTCACACCTGAACTATGTAAGATGTATTTACTCAGACCTATAGAATAAAGTGATTGAAATGAAATAATTATTTTATCTGAATGTTCCACAACATTGTGCTCTGCTTAATGTGTTAACGGCACTGACGTTAGGGTGAGACACACTCTGCATTGCTCAATGTTTACAGACCGCAGTCTTCCAACAAAGGAGTGGTCCTACAAGGTCATCTACAGCACCTCCTATAGTACACAAACACGGACCATTGCCTGAGGTAAACTCTACTTGTTTCGTAGAATGCCTTTGTCCAAAAGCCAGTAAAAACAGGGGGGATTGAAAAAGAGAGCTACACAAGTAGATGAACAGTGTGTTATGGAAAGACTTATGAAAGGGATGCTCTGAATGTAGAACTTTCTAAAAATGTATTTTTTTTTCACCCAGTGACCTGTGTGAAAAGACTGGTGGCAGCAACACTGGCATCATTACCCAATACAATAAGCCAAGTCGTCCTGTATGTCCGATGAAAAGAGACAAGAGGATGGTGTGATGAGGTCTAGGGTTTATTGTGCTTTGCATTCTCACACCTGTTTCAGGCACATTGGCCACCCTGGCCATAGTGAGTATGAGGCAGTGTGTGTTTGGATATCGAACCTGCTCCCCTCGTTGCCGAGTTTACAATCAGGTCTTCATTAATAACACAGACCACACACAAGTCACGCTTGAGTACCTGAACAGGTAAACATGAAACACGTAAACATGAAACACATACAGAATCCAGATGCATAGAGCAGTGCTTCCCAACCCTGGTCCTCGTGTACCCCCAACAGTACACATTCTCATTGTAGCGCTCATTGAGGGCTTGATGACAAGTTGAATCAGGTGTGCTTGTCCGGGGTTACAATAAAATTGATTACTGTTGGGGGTTCTCGAGGACCAGGGTTGAGAAACACTGGCATAGAGAACCATGCATTCCTCAAGTTGAGTTCGACTCCATTGGAGACATCAATAAAAGCGTGAAACACACCATCGTTGTAGATCTACTTCTCTTTCCCAAAGGATGAGTAATGTACAAGTGTTCTCACAGTTTAGTGCATGCTGTAAGGTCCCTGACTGAGAATGTCTTTATTTAACCAGGTAAGACATGAGAACACATTCTCTTTTACAATAATGGCCTGACCAAGGCCTTTAGGCTATAGAACGCATCTAGTTTGTACAATTTGTGAGGTTCCACATCTAGAGAAAAGAGATAAGCTACACATTCATTTTCCAATGGGCTTATGAGTGCAGGAAGTTATGGGCGTAGGAGCTAATGAGCAGTGAAGATTATTCACCTGAGCATACTAGAACATTCACATTTTTATTGAGGAATTGACACGTTTCATATGTCCTATGATAGGTGGAGCTAGCAATCTGAGAACTCAAAGGTTAGTGCTTTTCTAGATCAAATGTCAAATGTTTTGTAATCATACAAAACTCAAGAACACTTGCATTGTTGTTTGCATATGGTTCAGTTTTGAAGGGAATTGAGAAAAGACAAATGCAGGAAATAACCAAGTAGTTGTGTCTGAGGCCTCTTTATCAGTGTTGATCTAATGCTACTAACAAAAACTAAATCTATTGCACTGGCACAATTCTCTTCACAGCCTCTAAAACATCTTCATTCTCCACTTTGTTGCCAAACTCCTTCTCCCTGTGCTCCAAAAGAATACCCTGAGGAAAAAAGACAACATTAATTTAAAAAGGGACATACATAATACCAAACAAGCTCACAACAATGCTGCTCTCTGTCCATTCATTTTCATTAAATCATGTTTGTATCCATATTGTCCTGATTACTAAGGAGTTGATAACAGATAGTGGTTGTGCCCGGTATGTGTTGGCAGTTTGAGTCTAACAGCTCCAATCAATGATGCCCAGATGCACAGCCCTGTGTGTGGTGTGGTACCTGATTCCCCGCTCCGATGACAAACACACCTCCCAGGACAAAGCCCTCCCCCAGCATGTTGCCCTGGTAACCAGCCTTCCAGGCCCGCATTAAGTTCTGCCACACCCCCTGACGGATGAAGCCCAGCCCCCCCATTTTCCTCTCTAGTGGGCCGTAGAAGTGATGCTGCAACGGACACGAACAAATCAATCAGTCCTTGGAGAAAATAAAACTTGAAACAAAGTCAGGCACAGACAATGGGCATATTATATCGACACCAGAGCATGTGAGTAAAGTTGAGCGGTTGGAAATTCCACTCCTTGTCCTTTCCAACTTCCACTCCGCACTCACAAATACAATTTTTTTTTTTTTAAAGCCACTCCAATCATTAAAAATCACAATTTAACCAACAGCCATATATTTTTGTGACTACCTGGACCTAACATTTGGTTTAGAAGTATTGAAACCAAACCATATGGATCTGAAAGAAAAGTATTTGAATAAACATGAAAAGGTGAATGTAAAGAAGCACAGATTTCAAATAGGCTACATGTCATATTAAACATATAAACACTCTAAATAGGCGAGGAGCCAGACAGGCAGCCTAAGATGGAACGAAAATGAATTATTTAAACTATATTATTTAAATTATTATTCAAGGCTATAACCTATGACACAAAAGTCTGGTAGGGACAAAGCGCTCAGCATATAAACAACATTCTATTGTATTCAATCATTATAGTCTAAATTGCGCATATAGGCTGTGACTTACTTAGAATTAAATACAAATTAAACAAAAAAAATGACTTGGTGCCTTTGAATTTGTTTTTAGAAACACGAGATTGGCCAGTCTCATGCGATGGTGTCTGGAGAGCCGGCCGGCAGCAGAGAATATCCTCTCCACACTTGCAGAGCCACTGGGGATGCTAAACACTTTTGGCCACCCTTGCCAGGTTGGGCAGAGATGCAGACTTGTTTTGAAAATTTTCTATAGGTAGGCCTAAAAAAATAACCCAATCAAAACAGAAAGCTGGGATGGGAGAATAGGATGGGAGAATATGCCAAAATCAATTATAGCCAATTTTATAGATAATAGAACAAAAATTGAATGAAATGTTTGAGATCTGATTTTTAGTTTATAAATACTTTGCTACAATGACACACTTCGTTATCTACCCAACTCATTCCTTTCTTTTAACATGTGCACATAGTAAGTATACCATCATGCTTTCAGGATACATGTCTTCAGATTCCACAATGATTATTTAGTTGTGGACACTAAATCACTGCACTTGTACTTGATCCTCATTTTTGTAAATCAGTTTCTTTATGAAAATATTTAGCAAACGCCATGACAGTAGCTAAAGCAAGGGGCTATAGCAGCACAAAAGTAGACTACAAATGCATGCTGGGCCGGGCATGCCCTGAGCTCGTGAAGTGAGCGCTACTGGAACGAAATTGGAGCGGGCAAGAAGGCCGAAGCTCCAGCCTTTAAGAACCTCGCTTCCTCGCTCCGCTCACATACCCTGATCTACAAATGGTTCAGTTCCTCTCCTTCATAGCAGGCCTATGTAGTGATCTATTCAAACATGTTCACAGTTCTTTCAGGCCAGTGCAGATGAAGGAAAGGAGGAGAGGAAGCCTTTGTTAAACTATTAAGATGCACCCATAGAGCGTCAGGTCAGTCTCACCTTCACGTCTACATAAATGTCCCCAGCAAAGTACGGTCGGAAGTCCTGGATCTCCGTGCCGATGTTCTCCTTCACCACGGCAACCAGAGGGACACCAAGATCCTCAAGCTGGGTTTTCAGAGAGGACAGCTCAGAGGCCTCCTACACACACAATTAGTACAATTCAAAATTATAGGATGGGGCCTTGTTTACTTGAAATTTAGGCCTGCAGATTTCTCCTAACGCATACAGTGGAATCTACATAACAACATATGGTGTGGAATATAGACTTGAATTAAGACCATTTCTGAAAGAATTAAAAAAGCTGACTACACTGTAAAGTATCAGTATCATCACTACTTCACCTCTCTGCACAAAAATCATCCGGGCCGTCGTACAGCCATGACGACTGCTCCTGTCTTCTCCCACAGAGTTTTGGCCTTCATGGTCTTCTCATCTACAGCACACACACAGTACATACATTAGACAGAGCACATACAGTTGAAGTCGGAAGTTTACATACACTTAGGTTGGAGTCATTAAAACTCGTTTTTCAACCACTCCACAAATTTCTTGTTAACAAACTATAGTCATTTTTCCAACAATTGTTTACAGACAGATTATTTCACTGTATCACAATTTTAGTGGGTCAGAAGTTTACATACACTAAGTTGACTGTGCCTTTAAACAGCTTGGAAAATTCCAGAAAATTATGTACTTGCTTTAGAAGCTTCTGATAAGCTAAATTACATAATTTGAGTCAATTGGAGGTGTACCTGTGGATGTATTTCAAGGCCTACCTTCAAACTCGGTGCCTCCTTGCTTGACATCATGGGAAAATCAAAAGAAATCAGCCAAGACCTCAGAAAAACAATGTAGACCTCCACAAGTCTGGTTCATCCTTGTGAGCAATTTCCAAATGCCTGAAGGTACCACGTTCATCTGTACAAACAATAGTATGCAAATATAAACACCATGGGACCACGCAGCCGTCATACCGCTCAGGAAGGAGACGCGTTCTGTCTTCTAGAGATGAACGAACTTTGGTGCGAAAAGTGCAAATTAATCCCAGAACAACAGCAAAGGGCCTTGTGAAGATGCTGGAGGAAACAGGTATAAAAGTATCTATATCCACAGTAAAACGAGTCCAATATCGTCATAACCTGAAAGGCCGCTCAAAGAAGTCACTGCTCCTAAACTGCCATAAAAAAGCCGGACTACGGTTTGCAACTGCACATGGGGACAAAGCTCATACTTTTTGGAGAAATGTCCTCTGGTCTGATGAAACAAAAATAGAACTGTTTGGCCATAATGACCATCGTTATGTTTGGAGGAAAAAGGGGAACGCTTGCAAGCTGAAGAACACCATCCCAACCGTGAAGCATGGGAGTGGCAGCATCATGTTGTGAGGGTGCTTTGCTGCAGGTGGGACTGGTGCACTTCACAAAATAGATGGCATCATGAGGGAGGAATATTATGTGGATATATTGAAGCAACATCTCAAGACATCAGTCAGGAAGTTAAAGCTTGGTTGCAAGTGGGTCTTCCAAATGGACAATGACCCCAAGCATACTTCCAAAATTGTGGCAAAATGACTTAAGGACAACAAAGTCAAGGTATTGGAGTGGCCATCACAAAGCCCTGACCTCAATCCCACAGAACATTTGTGGGCAGAACTGAAAAAGCATGTGTGAGCAAGGAGGCCTACAAACCTGACTCAGTTACACCAGCTCTGTCAGGAGGAATGGGCCAAAATTCACCCAACTTATTGTGGGAAGCTTGTGGAAGGCTACCAAAAACGTTTGACCCAAGTTAAACAATTTAAAGGCAATGCACCAAATACTAATTGAGTGTATGTAAACTTCTGACCCACTTGGAATGTGATGAAATAAATAAAAGCTGAAATAAATCATTCTCTATACTATTATTCTGACATTTCACATTCTTAAAATAAAGTGGTGATCCTAACTGTCCTAAGACAGGGAATTTTTACTAGGATTAAATGTCAGGAATTGTGAAAAACTGAGTTTAAATGTATTTGGCTAAAGTGTATGTAAACTTCCGATTTCAACTGTACATTAAATACCTCTGGGCCATACGTTAGTTTTCCCTGACTACATGACCAAGAAGAACTCCAAGCCTGCAGTGTTACATGTACAGTGCCATCAGAAATTATTCACACCCCCTGACTTTTTCAACATTTGTTGTGTTACAAAGTGTTGATTAAAATTGATTTGTCATTTTTTGTCAACGATCTACACAAAATATTCTGTAATGTCAAAGTGGAAGAAAAATTATAACATTTGAAAAAAAACATTTGAAAAATACAACACTAATATATCTGGATTAGATAAGAGTTCAACCCCCTGCATCAATACATGTTAGAGTCTTTCTGGGTAAATTTTTCCACCACTGGATTGTGTAACATTTACCCATTATTCTTTTCTAAATTCATCAAGTTCCGTCAAGTTGGTTGTTTATCATTGCTAGACAAACATTTTCAGGTCTTGCCATAGATTTTCAACTAGATTTGTCAAAACTGTAACTCGGCCATTCAGGAACATTCACTCTCTTATGGGTAAGCAACACCAGTGTAGATTTGTCCTTGTGTTTTAGGTTATTGACCTGCTGAAAAGTGAATTCATCTCCCAGTGTCTGGTGGAAAGCAGACTGTATCAGGTTTACCTCTAGGATTTTGCCTGTGCTTAGCTCCATTCCATTTATTTTTTGTCCTGAAAAACTCTCCATACCTGATTACAAGCATATCCATAACATGATGCAGCCACCACTATGCTTGAAAATATGGAGAGTGGTACACAGTAATGTGTTGATTTGGATTTGCCCCAAACATAACACTTTTCATTCAGGACAAAACGTGTATTGCCTTGCCACATGTTTTGTAGATTACTTTAGTGCCTTGCTGCAAAAACAATGCATGTTTTGGACTATTTTAATTCTGTAATTCTGTTAATATTATGGAATAACTACAAAGTTGAATACTTATTGACTCAAGAAACTTCAGCTTTTCATTTTTCAATAATTTGTAAACATTTAAAAAAAAAACATTATTCCACGTTCATAATATGGGGTATTGTGTGTAGGCCAGTCACAAAGAAATATCTTAAACTCAAGCTGTAACACAACAAAATGTGGGGAAAATCTTAAGGCACCTTTCTTAAGGCACTGTATAAAGACTGGTTTAAACACATGGATAAATGTACTTAGTAAGGAGAGCGTAACCGTTTTACATCATGTTCCCTCTTTACATTAAGCCCTTGTTACATGCGGAGGGAAAATTGCATAGGATAGGCTAGCTCATAATGGTCTGCATTTAAAGACTGCTTTTCACTGGGGGTTCTCAAAGCGTTTTGCGGGAGTTATGTAGCCTACCATGTATTGGCGAGGATTTAGCTTGTGGACAGTACAGCACGTCTTACCCACATTACAATAACCTATATAGGATAATACAAAAATGGAATCTTTCACTTGGGATGCAAGTTTAAATTGTTTGTAAACATATGGACTGAAATATATTTTTTGGAATGAATTCATCAATGTAAATGACTAGCTCTGCTGATGTCGAGGAAGGAAGCTGGTTTTAGCGTTGCACCGTGACGTCACCTTTCCTGAGACAAAGTAACTTTGACTGACCATCAAGGATTAAGGTTTGGAAAACTGGTTAAATTGTTTGTCATGTCGTTGGTCTAAATTCATGGCCTGTGCAATGCTTCTATGTGGTGGTAGAATAGGAAAACCTGGGCCCTCGTACCGTCTCCAGTGGAGTGGAGGTCTGCGTCCTCCAAGTATTCCAGCGAGGCCTGAGCAGCCTTGGTCAGACACAGGTCAGTATTAGCCAGGAAGATCCCTGCGATGGCTGCTCCTAAGGCCCCCAGACCCAGAGACCAAATCCCCATCTCAAACAGTTCCACCGCGAAGACAGAAGACAGCACTGCAGACAAAGATAGGAGAAGACATAGACAAACATGATTATCAGAGTCGATTTACAAAATATATTGTTCTTGGGAAAGAAGAAACTGAGAGGAAACAGAACTAGAGGAGTGAGGGGGAGGGGGCCACACTCTGTTTGGCCACACTTATGACTTCTCGTTTAGTCAGTTCATGGGACTTTACCGTTAGTAACTAGGTTTCCATCCAATAAGCGACAGATTTTCATGCAAATACTCGAAAATCTGCATAAAAACTAAATGTGCATTTTCCCACCAGAAATGTGTTTCCATCAAATTGACTTGTTGCGGATAAAAAGCTATGCGTGATGACGTAGTGTACGTAAAAATAACTTTTGCTGTTAAATTCCCATGTACTGAATAAAAAATACAAGTAAATAGGTGTCCATCGCATTTTCAACTCTAGGCTACTGATCATTTTGTCACAAAAAAATGGTGTTGTATAGTGAATGTGCCCACTCTGGTCTTTCCACGTGCGCTCTAGCCAACAACTCACAGATAGGCTACCTAAATGATGAAATTATTAGGGACAAAATAGCAAGATTGCTTGGCTTCCGTTTTGACAAAAAAAAACATTGATCATCATGTCACCAGAATAAGACTCTCGATATTTATTGGAAAGCAGCATCAAGCTCATCACCTTTCACCACCCTGTGAAGTTCCTCATAATTTACAGTTTACAAAAGTTTGGACACACCTACTCATTCAAGGGTTTTTCTTTCTTTTTACATTGTAGAATAATAGTGACGACATCAAAACTATGAAATAACACATATGGAATCATGTCGTAACCAAAAAAGGTGTTAAACAAATCAAAATGGCCACCCTTGCCTTCAAGACTGTTCATAGTTTTGATATTTTCACTATTATTCTACAATATAGAAAAAGGGCCACTGATCTAGGCCGTAATATTAACTGGGAGACAAGTCAAGGGATGTTTACAGTATGTGTCACTAGAAAGATATAATGTAATGCTCCTTGCCTGATTTGGGCTTGTTAGTGTCAGGGCTGGATGAGTCTGTGCTGAGGTAAAAGGCAGCAGCCTGGATTCTCAGAGAGGGGAGTCTGGCTGTAGGGGTGGTAGAGGGATGGCTGTTGTGAGTGACGCCCCTCCAGAGGCAGTGCAGAGTCTGAGATAGCCTCCATCTGGCCCTTGGGGCTGTAGCTTAGGGCCTGGACCTTTGGCCATTATGACTATGTAAACACAGCCTACCAGAGCTCTCACTCTCTCTCTGACTCATACAACGCATACTCAGCCATTCTCTGGAAAGACAACTAAAAAACAGAAGCCTTTACCGTGAGCGTCAAATTATTTGTGTTCGAAAAATGGCATGGGGTTCACATGCCAATGACTGTTAGGAAGTAGTGACTGAGGTTCCAACAGTAGGCTAAAGACTCCGTTTTTTATTCTCTTTTCAGAGACAGTCTGGGGACATGTAGCTTAAATGTGTATTGTTGACAAAAAAAGGAAAAAACTAGTTTCACTGTGTGTATGTAATGTATGTAAAACTCTCACTCTCGTCAGTGTTGTCTGGGTGAGGCAAGCGATATCAATTACTGTGAAGCTGAAGGTGCGTCCTAACTAGAGGTCGGCCGATTAATTATGGCCGATTTCAAGTTTTCATAACAATCGGTAATCTGCCTTTTTGGACGCCGATTACATTGCAATCCACGAGGAGACTGCGTGACAGGCTGACCACCTGTTACGCGAGTGCAGCATCAAAAGGGCCTTGTGGCTGCAAGGATCCAAGGTAAGTTGCTAGCTAGCATTAAACTTATCTTATAAAAACAATTCATCTTCACATAATCACTAGTTAACTACACATGGTTGATGATATTACTCGGTTAACTAGCTTGTCCTGCGTTGCACATAATCAAAGCGGTGCCTGTTAAATTTACCATCGAATCACAGCCTACTTCAACTTCGCCAAACAGGTGATGATTTAACAAAAGTACAATCGCGAAAAAAGCACAATCGTTGCACAAATGTACCTAACCATAAACATCAATGCCTTTCTTAAAATCAATACACAGAAGTGTATTTTTTTAAACCTGCATATTTAGTTAAAATAAATGCATGATAGCAGGCAATATTAACTAGGGAAATTGTGTCACTTCTCTTGCGTTCAGTGCAAGCAGAGTCAGGGTATATGCAGCAGTTTGGGCCACCTGACTCGTTGTGAACTGTGTGAAGACCATTTCTTCCTAACAAAGACCGTAATTAATTTGCCAGAATATTACATAATTATGACATAACATTGAAGGTTGTGCAATGTAACAGCAATATTTAGACTTAGGGTTGCTATCCGTTCGATAAAATACGTAACGGTTCCGTATTTCACTGAAAGAACAAACGTTTTGTTTTCGAAATTATAGTTTCTTTATTTAACCATATTAATGACCAAAAGCTCGTATTTCTGTGTGTTTATTATAAGTAAGTCTATGATTTGATATTTGATAGAGCAGTCTGACTGAGCGGTGGTAGGCAGCAGCAGGCTCGTAAGCATTCATTCAAACAGCACTTTACTGCGTTTGGCAGTGGCTCTTAGCAATGCTTGAAGCACAGCGCTGTTTATGACTTCAAGCCTATCAACTCCGGAGATTAGGCTGGCAATACTAAAGTGCCTATAAAAACATCCAATAGGCAAAGGTATATGAAATACAAATGGTATAGAGAGAAATAGTCGACGCGTCATAATTCCTATAATAACTACAACCTAACACTTCTTAACTGGGAATATTGAAGACTCATGTTAAAAGGAACCACCAGCTTTCATATGTTCTCATGTTCTGAGCAAGGAACTTAAACGTTAGCTTTATTACATAGCACATATTGCACTTTTACTTTCTTCTTCAACACTGTGTTTTTGCATTATTTATTTGAGACTAAATTGATTTTATTTATGTATTATATTAAGTTAAAATAAAAGTGTTCATTGTTCATTCAGTATTGTTGTAATTGTCATTATTACAAATATATATATTTAAAAAACTTTTTTAAATAAAACAATTGGCCGATTAATCGGTATCAGCTTTTTTTGGTCCTCCAATAATCGGTATCGGTGTTGAAAAATCATATTCGGTCGACCTCTAGTACTAACTGAGTATAATTCAGTTGCTCCTAGATGCTGATCTAAGGTCAGTGTTGCAATGATTCCTCTATGATTAATGGAGGGTAAACTGATCCTAGAACTGTGCCTACAGACCACATCTAACCACTCAAATGAATGACAGTAAACCTGCTCGTCTACTTTCCATTTCCTCAAAATTAAACTGATACATGACTTATGCAGGATAAGTAAACAAACCATGTGAGCTGCTCAGTTTGTTACGTTTTATCTTAAGTAGACTATCAAACTGTACTGTACTAGACACAGTATGTGGTTATACAGTTATGCGTGTGACTCACACACTTCAACACACACACACCCGAATGCCTCAGACCACAGCTAACATGGCTAGTCCTCTTTCCCCTTGTATAAGCAAGATGGGCCATAACATACAATGTTACAAGCAGTAGGCTACTGTTAGGTGAGAATTATCGGTTAATTGAATGGTTAGAATATTCCGCCCTGAAACATATAATTGTATGGAAGTGATTAGAATGTATAACATCATAATCAATAAATGTGTAGTCTAGTCAGAATTAGGGTAAAGACAATATGTCTTTATGGTATTATAAACACAGACTGTCTGAGCTTGGTGCCGACCTGACTAGAGATTTGGGAGAAGAACAGGGAGTATGTCTCAAGGACAAGGTCACTAATCTCTGGCGGCTGGGTAGCAGGACGTGTGTGCGTCTGTTTGTATGCATGTGTGTGTGTGTGTGTGTGTTTGTCTGTATGTATGTGTGTGTGTGTGCGTGTGTTTGTCTGTATGTATGTGTGTGTGTGTGCGTGTGTTTGTCTGTATGTATGTGTGTGTGTGTGCGTGTGTTTGTCTGTATGTATGTGTGTGTGTGTGCGTGTGTTTGTCTGTATGTATGTGTGTGTGTGTGTGTGTGTTTGTCTGTATGTATGTGTGTGTGTGTGCGTGTGTTTGTCTGTATGTATGTGTGTGTGTGTGCGTGTGTTTGTCTGTATGTATGTGTGTGTGTGTGCGTGTGTTTGTCTGTATGTATGTGTGTGTGTGTGTGTGTGTTTGTCTGTATGTATGTGTGTGTGTGTGCGTGTGTTTGTCTGTATGTATGTGTGTGTGTGTGTGTGTGTTTGTCTGTATGTATGTGTGTGTGTGTGCGTGCGTATGGTTGTGTGAATGTGTAGGCGTGAGAAGTCAGTATAAAATGAATTGTTTTGTATTCCTGACTTTAGAACGTTCTCTGAATAAACTGTACTAATCTTTTGTATAAGCTGAGTCTTTGACTAATTATTATTATACCCATGGTCTTACAAACCTCGGGAGTTGGTCAGAGCTATTGATTGATTGTTATTATCATTGGGATTGGAAATTCTCTTATCAGCTACACAACAATAAATCATCAGTATAGTCAATTGAGCATAGTTATTAGTATATGAATACAAATAACATACTGTTAATGTATTGTCATGGTTAGCTTAGATGTTATTTTTTCAAGATATGAATCATTCAGGTTCTCTGAACACTATGAATATGACATTCTAAAATGGTTCACCAAATGCTTAGGCCTACATGCATTGAAGATATGTGAAACCAGACTAAACCAAACCTTCAAGTACAGTCACTATTTTTAAACTCATTTAATTTTCAAACATTGATTCATATATCAATCACCCACTGAAAGGTTTGCACTCACTCGAGAAATGCCCCTCAACTTAAACTCATTCAATCCCAGATAGGTACTCTGTTCTGCACTTCACTGCGACTTGACAGGCTTAACTACTGCAATGTGACTTTCACTTCTCAAAGGACAAAGGACTAAACCCTAATGATAACAGCAGCCAATAAAGACTACCTGGCAGATGTCATGAACTGAACTTGACTGGATTCCTTGTATACCATGTAGATAGAGAGTGAAAAGGAATCTTTACATTGTATAAATCAGTAGTTAAGCTTACAGCGACAATGAGTGGAGAAACGGAATGATATTGACAATGAAAATGAGGACATAGGGCCTATTATTAGAATCACAAAGATGTCATGTTAGCTAGTTACAGATCTAAATATTGGCTGAATTCTGCACCTCCTTGTCTTACAGCTTATTTCAAACGGAGTGGAAAAAATATATTAGGCTTTTCATGCAAACCCTATCAAGACAATTTTGCAGAGCTCAACTCATGCCATGCAATTTGGCATAGTTAGCTAACGTTAGCTAGCCTATTTATAATGATAAGCAACCTTGAGGATGCATTACAGACAATCATGTTGAGGGGCAAGTAGTATTATAAAGTGAGCTTTACTAGCTAACTAAATTACAGTATGGTATTCTTTGATTTATGCATTAAATAAGCCAAGTAACGTTAGAAGTTAGTAATAGCAACGACACTGTAGTTTGTTGACTTCACATGTGGCTATCTACTACTAGCTGGCTATCTGAGTTCGCTAAACCAGCAAACTAGATTTTGGCTGCATGATGACGTTTACAAGTTAGCTTGCAGATTTATATACTATGGGTCTGAATGCTCGCAACAACATGTTTAACAATATTTTTAATAATGTATATTAAAAGGTATGATACTCACAAATATTGTGTTGACGGAGAAGAGCGCAGTAGAAACTTATCAGTTCAAATGAACAAAATTTGCGGTAGGCGCATCAGTCGAGCCAGATAAATGGATTAGTCATTGCAGGGAAAACTAATCGCACAAGATAACATGGACCCTTGGTATAAATCAACTAATCAACCTTATTTTTTAACAATAAAAACAGATTGACCTAGGCAAAACCGAATAAAAAATAAAGATATATAATATATAAAGATGTGTGTAGATAAGTGTAGGTATACAAATATAAAATAAAGACAACCATTTTATTAGGTGAAACATTTAATTTATTTGTATGTCTTAAAAATATGACACAACCATTTAGTAAACAACTTGCAGTGCCGGTATACATAAAACTCACAAACAAAAGTAAAAGGTTGAATAAATATATACTTTATTATTATCAAATGCCTTGTAACAGTTCATGCATTTTCCTGGTAGCGAGCCTAATCTTTGTCCATTGAGCAGTGTGACTGCGTGTGTAAGCATCAGCCCTGAGCTCTCATCATTCAGAGTTTAGACACAGACCTTCATTAACACCCACACAGTCCCATGACGACAACCGGACAGTAGTGAGACCAGTACACAGGACAACACAGCACTGTTGACAGGACATGTCCAGGGATGAGATCAGGACAGGTTCAGCACAATGAAAAAGGGAAAGGTTCTGCTGGTTTTGGGGGTGGATCTGCTGGGTCAATTTCAATGATGTATAAATCACCTACAGGATTATGGATGCCAGAAAAAAGTACAATCTAAAGTAAAAATTCTATGCACAGAGACTGACAGACATACTGTGAAGTAGCACAAATACATTCACTATAGACTATACATTTTACACAAAAGTGCATACTCATAGTCAATGAGAGGCTAACACATGTGAGTGGAAAGTCATTCCTGCATAAAAGAACCAAAACTACCATGTTAAATGTATAAAGAACCATTCGTGCATGTGCTTTTAAACCAGGGGGTGAACATGTCACTAAAAAGGGGGGGAAATGTGTCACTAAATACAAATTAAGTGGAAAATAGGAATCGCCCCACGTTAAAAGTTAGGTAGGCTCTTTAGTCCAGACGATCCTATCCGGCAAATTAGGGCAGTGTATGTAAATATATTTAAATTTGTATCAACATGCCCACATGATCAGACTGAGTATTTCAATGGCAAAAGGACAATAAATTATGAAAAATATATTTTGAGTTATTTTCATGAAATAAACACACACACAGTGATGTATTATACATACAGTGATGATTTAAAAATACAATTAAAAAGACTGCATGGTGACTTTAAGCTGTTTGTGTAAACTATTTCGCAGTAGCCAAGCCATCTTGAATTGGGTTGACTTTATCCCCAAACTCCTTCTCACGGTGCTCAAGCAGAATTCCCTGCATGGGGAAGAGAAAGAGAACAGACATGGGTCTCAAAACTGGTATCTGTGGAAGTACAGCAAGTGGTCATTGTATAAGCAGGAATAAATTATGAAATGCACACCATGCGTAAATGATAGCAGAATAAAAGCACACCCACTGATACATACTTGCACTAGACCTGAATCCTAATTTTAGATAAATGAAGGATACAAAGTATATTGAAAGCAGGTGCTTCCACACAGGTGTGGTTATTAAGCATTTCTCATCCCATCATGCTTGGGGTCATGTATAAAAATTCCTAGTTGCCCGTTATTTTGTCTACAATGGCTAGAAGAAGAATCTCAGTGACTTTGAAAGAGGGGTCTCAAAAGAGCATAGGGGGTTAAAGTGTGTATGTGTGCGTCAGTCACCAGATCTCAACTCAATTAAACACTTATGGGAGTTTCGGGAGCGGCGCCTGAGAAAGCGTTTTCCACCACCAGCGAAACACCAAATTATTTAATTTCTCGTGTGAAGAATTGTGTGAAGAATGGTGTCACATCCCTCCAATAGAGCTCCAGACCACTTGTAGAATCTATGCCAAGGTGCATTGAAGATGTTCTGGCGGCTCATGGTGGCCCAAAGCCCTATTAAGACACTTCAAATTTTATCGGTCACATACACGTACTTAGCAGATGTTATTGCGGGTGTAGCGAAATGCTTGTGCTTCTAGCTCCGACTGAAAGGATTAACACAGGAGATGAGAAGCAGGTACAGGGAGTGAAGGTTTAATAACTGACGGACATTAACAGAACGGGAACAGCGTCTGGACAGGAACACATAACAATTAATACGGACACAGGGAACACCACCGAGGAACAGACAAATATACAGGGGCAATCAACCACGTGAAGGAGTCCAGGTGAGTCCAATGAGCGCCGCTGCGTGTAATGATGGTGCCAAGTGCGTGTAAAGATGGGTTGCCTGGCGCCCTCGAGCGCCAGGGAGGTGGAGCGGGGGCAGGCGTGACACCGACAGTGCAATAATATCTAACAAGTAATATCTAACAAATTACACAACATATACCCAATACACACAAATCTAAGTAGGAATGAATTAAGACTAAATACATATGGACAAACGATGTCAGAGCGGAACGGCTCTAGAGAGCCTTGCAGTTGCGGGCGGTGCAGTTGCCGTACCGGGCGGTGATACAGCCCGAAAGGATGCTTTCAATTGTGCATCTGTAAAAGTTAGTGAGGGTTTTTGGTGTTCAAGCCAAATGTCTTCTTCCTCTTGAGGCCTTCTTCACCACACTGTCTGTGTGGGTGGTCCAGTTTGTTAGTTATGTGTACGCCAAGGACCTTGAAGCTTTCCACCTTGTCCACTATGGTCCCGTCGATGTAGATAGGGGGGTGCGCCCTCTGCTGTTTCCTGAAGTCCACGATCGTTTGTTTTGTTGACGTTGATTGAAAGGTTGTTTTCTAGGCACCACAGTGCCAGAGCCCTCACCTCCTCTCTGTAGGCTGTCCCTTCATCGTTGGTAATCAAGCCTACTACTGTTGTGTTGTCTGCAAACTTTTGATTGAGTTGGAGGTGTACTTGGCCACGCAGTCATGGGTGAACAGGGAGTACAGGAGGGGGCTGAGCACGCACCCTTGTGGGGCCCAGTGTTGAGAATCAACGGAGTGGAGGTGATGGTAATCAAGCCTGTCAGGAAGTCTAGGACCCAGTTGCATAGGGCGGGGTTCAGACCCAGGGCCTTGTGCTTAATGATGAGCTTGGAGGGTACTATGTTGTTGAATGCTGAGCTATAGTCAATAAACAGCATACTTACATAGGAATTCAGTGTGCAGAGTGATGGCGATTGCAACATCTGTGGATCTATTGGGGCGGTAAGCAAATCGAAGTGGGTCTAGGGTGGCAGGTAAGCTAGAGGTGATATGATCCTTGACTAGTCTCTCAAAGCACTTCATGATGACAGAGGTGAGTGATACGGGGCGTTAGTCAATTATGTTCAGTTACCTTTGCCTTCTTGGGTACAGGAACAATGGTGGCCATCTTGAAGCATGTGGGAACAGCAGACTGAGATAGGGAGAGATTGAATATGCCCGTAAACACACCAGCCAGCTGGTCTGCGCATGCTCTGAGGACGCGGCTATGGATGTTGTCTGGGCCAGCAAACTTGCGAGGGTTAACACGTTTAAATGTTTTACTCACGTCGGCCACAGAGAAGGAGAGCCCACAGTCCATGGTAGCGGGCCGCGTCAGTGGCACTGTGCTATCCTCAAAGTGTGTGAAGAATATGCTTAGCCTGTCCGGAAGCAAGAAGTCAGTCTCGGCGATGTGACTGGTTTTCCTTTTGTAGTCCATGATTGTCTGTAGTCACTGCCACATCCGTCTCATGTCTGAGCCGTTGAATTGCAACTCCACTTTATCTCTATACTGACGTTTAGGTTGTTTGATTGCCTTGCGGAGTGAATAACTACCCTGTTTATAATCTGCCATATTACCAGTCACCTTGCCATGGTTAAATGCGGTGGTTTGTGCTTTCAGTTTAGCGCAAATGCTACCATCTATCCACGGTTTCTGGTTAGGGTAGGTTTTAATAGTCACAGTGGGTACTACATCTCCTATACACTTCCTTATGAACTCAGTCACCATATCCGTGTATACATCTAGATTATTTTCACAAGCTACCCGGAACATTTCCCAGTCCAAGTGATCAAAACAATCCTGAAGCGTGGATTCCGACTGGTCAGACCAGCGTTGAATAGTTTGAAGAAAACGGGTCCTTGCTGTTTGAGTTTCTGCCTATAGGACGGGAGGAGCAAGATGGAGTCGTGGTCAGATTTGCCGAAAGGAGGGCGGGGGAGGGCCTTGTAAGCATTGCAGATGTTTGAATAGCAATGGTCGAGAGTCTTAGCAGTGTGAGTAGTACAGTCGATATGTTTTAGAACTTCGGCAGCCTAGTCCTCAGATTTGCTTTGTTCAAATCCCCCGATACAATAAATGCAGTCTCAGGATATGTGGTTTCCAGTTTGCATAAAGTCCAGTGAAGTTCTTTGAGGGCCGTCAAGGTAACGGCTTGAGGTGGGATGTAAATGGCCATGGCGATGACAGAGGCAAATTCTCTTGGGAGATAATATGGTCGGCATTTAATTGTGAGGTATTCTAGGTCGGGTGAACAAAAGTACTTATGTATGTATGTTTCTAGAATTACACCATGAGTCGTTAATCATGAAACACACCCCTCCATCCTTCCCCGGTTAGATATTTATTCCTGTCATTGCGATGTATTGAGAATCCTGCTGGCTTTACAGATTCCGACAGAGTCTCCCGAGAGAGACATGTTTCCGTGAAACAAAGTATGTTACAGGCCCCGATGTCTCTCTGGAAAGAAATCCTTGCTCTAAGCTCATCAACTTTGTTATCCAAAGACTGAACATTAGTGAGTAATATACTCAGAAGTGGTGGGTGGTGTGTGCGCCTCCGAAATCAAACCTCGAGTGCCTCTCCTCCGCCGGCGATGTTTTGGGTCGGCCTCTGGAGTAAGTTTAATTGCTCTTGGGAGAGTGAACTGCTCCAGGGAAGTATTATTCCTGGTCGTAATGCTGGTAGTTCTGGTGAGTTACCGCCACTCTAATATCCAATAGTTCTTCCCAGCTGTATGTAATGACACAAAACATTTCCTGAGCTAATAATGTAAAAAATAGTATATAAAAAAAACTAAATACGGCAAAGTTTCCTAAGAGCTAGTTGCGATGCTGCCATCTCCGTCAGCGCAAAATGTTGGCTTTTCCTTTATTTTAGCAGTTACCTGTATATGCTCACGTAACTATACAGACCTGCTGCAAATTATTTTAGTACCGCACTTCCTAACA
Source organism: Salvelinus namaycush (assembly GCF_016432855.1). Lineage (NCBI taxonomy): Eukaryota > Metazoa > Chordata > Actinopteri > Salmoniformes > Salmonidae > Salvelinus > Salvelinus namaycush. The sequence goes on from NC_052310.1 coordinate 62,890,895, forward strand.
TCCAATACATATGAAATAGGTCACATATTTGCAGATCGATTCTTGCTATTTCTAATCAGTTCCAACTATATCTCCACTTTTGTTTGTTATTGCTTGGATAGAGTGCCCAGTTCAAGCAGTATAGCCCTACCTGATCTTCGGGCCCAATGACGAACACTCCCCCCAGTAAAAGACCTTCTCCTTTGATTATATTTCCTGTGCAGCCCTTCCTATTGGCCCTCCACAGGCTTCTCCACACCCCGATACGCAGCAACGCAGACAGGAATATATAATGCTCCACAGGACCGTATAACGCTCTCTGAGGAAAAACAGGTTTGGTTATTAGATGGAGGGATACAGTGACATTGGTAGGATACTGTACTTTGCTGACATCTACAGTTGGATGTATATTTGAAAAGATGTCGTGAAATAAATGTTATATCATATATTGTACAAAGGTGTGCAGTGTGACTGAACAAACGATGGAAACATGTATTTTACAAGGAACTGTGTACTTTATCGTCTCATGTGAATGTTAACTTTGTAAATTCATGAGTTAATCACTGACCTTTTGGTCTACATAGACTTCCCCAGTAAAAAATGTCTTGAAGGCGTCCAGCTCTTGGCCATTGTTCTCTTTGAACACGGCTAAGAGGGGGATCCCCAACTCCTCTAGCTGGGGCTTCAGAGAGGACAGCTCAATGGCCTCCTAGAGAGAAAGAGAGAGAGAGAGAGACAAAGAGACAAAGCGACAGAGAGACAGACAGAGAAAGAGAGCGAGAGAGGCATGGACAAACATCAGTACTCGAGTCTGGCTGCTGTCAGGAGTGTGAAAGTATAAAATAGACAAGCTAGTCTAGAGGAGACGCCACAACCACAGCGCTCACCTCTCTGCACAACAAGCATCCAGGGCGTCGTACCACCATGATCACTGCCCCGGTCACGGTCGTCTTGAGGTGAATGAATGGACCAAGGCGCAGCGTGATATGAATACATCTTCTTTTATTTTACAACGAAGATGAACACGAAACGAAACACTTATACAAACTATACAAAACAACAAACAACCGTGAAGCTACAAACGAAAGTGCACACACAAGCTACTTACGTTCAACATAGACAATCTCCCACAATCACCTAAAGCCTATGGCTGCCTTAAATATGGCTCCCAATCAGAGACAATTAATGACATCTGTCTCTGATTGAGAACCAAACCAGGCAACCATAGACTTTCCTAGAACTCTCCTGAACACAACCCCATACACTATACAACACCCCCTAAACAATACACACACCCTAAACTAGACAAAACACACAAACTTCCCATGTCACACCCTGACCTAACTAAAATAATAAAGAAAACAAAGAATACTAAGGCCAGGGCGTGACATAACCCCCCCCTCAAGGTGCGAACTCCGGACGCACCAGCATAAAGTCTAGGGGAGGGTCTGGGTGGGCGTCTGTCCACGGTGGCGGCTCTGGCGCTGGTCGTGGTCCCCACCCCACCATAGTCACTACCCGCTTTCGTATCCTCCTCCAAATGGCCACCCTCCAAATTAACCCCACTGGATTAAGGGGCAGCACCGGACTAAGTGGCAGCACCGGACTAAGGGGCAGCACCGGACTAAGGGGCAGCACCGGACTAAGGGGCAGCACCGGACTAAGGGGCAGCACCGGACTAAGGGGCAGCACCAGGATAAGGGGCAGCACCAGGATAAGGGGCAGCACCAGGATAAGGGGCAGCTCCGGACTGAGGGACGGCAGCTCCGGACTGAGGGACAACACCGGACTGGCTGGCTGACCCTGGCTGGCTGGCGGATCCTGGCTGGCTGGCTCTGGCGGATCCTGGCTGGCTGGCTCTGGCGGATCCTGGCTGGCTGGCTCTGGCGGATCCTGGCTGGCTGTCTCTGGCGGATCCTGGCTGGCTGGCTCTGGCGGATCCGGTCTAGCGGAAGGCTCTGGCTGATCCGGTCTGACGGAAGGCTCTAGCGGCTCCTGTCTGGCGGAAGGCTCTAGCGGCTCCTGTCTGGCGGAAGGCTCTAGCGGCTCCTGTCTGGCGGAAGGCTCTAGCGGCTCCTGTCTGGCGGACGGCTCTAGCGGCTCCTGTCTGGCGGACGGCTCTAGCGGCTCCTGTCTGGCGGACGGCTCTGTAGGCTCATGGCAGACGGGCGGCTTTGCAGGCTCATGGCAGACGGGCGGCTTTGAAGGCTCAATACAGACGGGCAGCTCATGCGGCACTTGGCAGACGGACAGTTCAGACGGCGTAGGGCAGACGGGCAGTTCAGGCCGGCTGAGACGCACTGTAGGCCTGGTGCGTGGTGCCGGAACTGGAGGTACCGGGCTAAGGACATGCACCTTCAGGCTAGTGCGGGGAACAACAACAGGGCACACTGGACTCTCAAGGCGTACTATAGGCCTGGTGCGTGGTACCGGCACTGGTGGTACCGGGCTGAGGGCACGCACATTAGGGCGAGTACGGGGAGAAGGAACAGTGCGTACAGGGCTCTGGAGACGCACAGGAGGCTTAGTGCGTGGTGCCGGAACTGGTGGTACTGGACTGGAGACACGCACCATAGGGAGAGTGCGTGGAGGAGGAACAGGGCTCTGGAGACGCACTGGAAGCCTGGTGCGTGGTGTAGGCACTGGTGGTACTGGCCTGGAGCGGGGAGGTGGCGCCGGAAATACCGGACCGTGCAGGCGTACTGGCTCCCTTGAGCATTGAGCCTGCCCAACCTTACCTGGTTGAATGCTCCCCGTCGCCCGACCAGTGCGGGGAGGTGGAATAACCCGCACCGGGCTATGTAGGCGAACCGGGGACACCATGCGTAAGGCTGGTGCCATGTAAACCGGCCCGAGGAGACGCACTGGTGGCCAGATATGTAGGGCCGGCTTCATGACATCCGGCTCAATACTCAATCTAGCCCTGCCAGTGCAGGGAGGTGGAATAACCCGCACCGGGCTATGCACACGTACAGTTGACACCGTGCGCTCTACTGCGTAACACGGTGTCTGCCCGTACTCCCGCTCTCCACGGTTAGCCTGGGAAGTGGGCGCAGGTCTCCTACCTGCCCTCGGCCCACTACCTCTTAGCCCCCCCCCAAGAAATTTTTGGGGTTTACTCACAGGCTTCCTTGCTAGTCGCGTACCCTCATAACTTCGGTTCCTCTCTCCGGTTGCCTCTGCTCTCCTAATCGCCTCCAGCTGTTCCCATGGAAGGCGATCTCTTCCAGCTCGGATCTCCTCCCATGTGTAGCAACCCTTGCCGTCCAATACATCCTCCCATGTCCACGAGTCCTGGTTACTTTGCCGCTGTTGTTGGTTCCGCTCACGCTGCTTGATCCATGTGTGGTGGGAGATTCTGTCACGGTCGTCTTGAGGTGAATGAATGGACCAAGGCGCAGCGTGATATGAATACATCTTCTTTTATTTTACGACGAAGATGAACACGAAACGAAACACTTATACAAACTATACAAAACAACAAACAACCGTGAAGCTACAAACGAAAGTGCACACACAAGCTACTTACGTTCAACATAGACAATCTCCCACAATCACCTAAAGCCTATGGCTGCCTTAAATATGGCTCCCAATCAGAGACAATTAATGACATCTGTCTCTGATTGAGAACCAAACCAGGCAACCATAGACTTTCCTAGAACTCTCCTGAACACAACCCCATACACTATACAACACCCCCTAAACAATACACACACCCTAAACTAGACAAAACACACAAACTTCCCATGTCACACCCTGACCTAACTAAAATAATAAAGAAAACAAAGAATACTAAGGCCAGGGCGTGACAGCCCCAGTCTTCTCCCACAGAGCTTTGGCCTTATATGTCTCATGAACTGAAAGAGACAGAGAAGGGTTAAATATAGCCTACTTCTCCAAATCTATGAAGAGGTCAAACGCTAACAGGAGATCTGTAATCTAAAACAAACATATCTGGCTTACTAACTATTTTACCTATTAATTTGGATATAAAATGTTCAGTGTTCTGGACTCTATTCTTACTTCCTCCGGTGGCCCTTAGGTCAGTGTCCTCCAGAACCTTCAGGCTGGCCCACAAAGGCTTGGTGAGGAACAGGTCTGTGATGGACTTCAGTAGATAAGCTATGAACAGGCCTACTGCCTTCAGCGCCTGGTTAGCAGTCACCATGGCCCACTCAGACACTTCACACCACTCTGGGGGTAAAAATATGGCTCAAGACAGGATGTGAATGGGATAGGAATATGTGGAGTAAAATAGAATAAAGTAGCCTATTCATCCCTGAAATATATTGTCCACTCATGCATAATACATACAGTGTGTGTGTGTGTGTGTGTGTGTGTGTGTGTGTGTGTGTGTGTGTGTGTGTGTGTGTGTGTGTGTGTGTGTGTGTGTGTGTGTGTGTGTGTGTGTGTGTGTGTGTGTGTGTGTGTGTGTGTGTGTGTGTGTGCGTGTAGGTGTGTGTAGTTTTGCATGCATGCGTGTGTGTGTGTGTGTATCTGCTACAAACATCCCATGGACCCTGCTTTGTTGTGGTGTTTTGTTATGTAATTGCTGGACCCGATCAGTTAGTTGTTTCTGAGCAGTGAGCAATGCCAGCTACAGCCCAGACCTTCAGAGCTGATAATCAAAGCTTACTGCAGTAGCGCTCTGAAAACAGGGCTATATTATTATATCGCTGACTTTGAACGACATTAATTGTAACGCTAAATCGTGTTACTATGAAGCACAGTCATTCAGTGTGACACTGAAAAGAGATTATCAAAGACGGGAATGGAAAACAGCATACAAGAGTGTTATCTTGTTTTATAAAAAACGGAATATGCTACTAAAAAAATAAATTCCTTAAATCACACTTCTTGAGCAATCTATCTACAGATCAGTCATTGTCTTAAGTCAGATCGCATCACTCCTACGCGACGCTCGTCCCTCAACCAATCAGTGCAGGTGGAATTGACGCCCTATCTGACATAAGATAATGCAGGTCAGTAGATGCTGAGAGTTCAACAATCAACCTACTGTAAAAAAAATATTCCCCTTTAATTAATCAATATGTTTGTGACTTGTAGCCTAGATAAAGGAAATTCAACATCAACTAAAATGTATCCAGCAAAAGCTAGCCTTCCTCCTTCATCAATGAAAACCCAATCAATATGTATATTCCATTGATCAAATATCCATTAAATACATTATCAATCAAATTTAGTTGAAGCTATAGCATAGAGTAAGTGTGAAAAAAAAATACTCACCAATATCTGTCTCCCTGCTACTATCGTGAGGAGGATTCAATCCCCTGGTCTGGTGTGTTTTCAACCCCTAAGCACTAAGCCCTTTAACCAACCCCAGTCCAATCACATCACTGTACCAGCCCTGTTCAGTATGACCTTACTCACACACTGTGGTGGAACACAGCTCACGATGAGCCCCTGTTACGGGGTACTACAGGGTCGTATTCATAAGGGCATGCAAAGGAAAACGTTTTAAAATGTTGAGCAACGTAAAACAAAAATGAGTGTTTGACTGTTCCCAGTGTTTCCAGATGGTACCTCCACGTTTCGGCACGTTAACATACGCTGCGCGCCTAGTGAATAGGACCCAGAGTCTAAAGTAATGGACATTTACTCAAACATTTCCATGAATGAATGGAGATTTCTGCTTCACCGCCAACATTAGCTTAAATGCCCATCAGGATGCTATCATTTTGTTCACTCATCCCATTCCTCACTAACCTGGTCCCAAATCTATTTGTGCTGTTTTGCCAATTCCTATGGTTATTGTCACACCAAATGACAAGACAGCACAAACAGCTCTAGGACCAGGCTAATTCTTCACTGCTTTTATTTAGGGATCTGAAATGACACTGTTAACTATATTCTATTTTATGGAATTAGGCTATACTCTGTTTGTTATGCTTTTGGATAGAGACTGGCATGATAGTGGTGTTGAATTGCTGCATGGCTGGTTGTCAAGAAGGTCAAAATTTAATAAATAGGTCTGCCTTTATTTAGAATATTCAAACATCTTCTTCCTGAAAAGGGTGTGACGATATTGAGGCATCAAATGTACTGTATACTGTATATATCCTACGCACAGCACAGGTGGCCCACTATAACTACTATTGTACTAATATGATATAAGACAATACTACTACTGTATTGACCCCACTATTTCAGTAATATATATTAGATAATACTACTACTCTACTGTACTGTACTGTGGCTGTACTGACCCCCTCTGACCGCCGGAACAGGAGGGGCTTAAGAAGGGTCTTAACCTCTGCGACTGGCTCTACAGCACATCTCAAACTCATTCCACAGAGGGCCGAGTGTCTACGGGTTTTTCGCTCCTCCCTTGTACTTGATTACTAATTAGTGACCTTCATTTATCAAAGAACTCCCTTCACTTGGTAGTCTACGGCTTAATTGAAAGGACAAACCAAAAACCTGCAGGAACTAGGCCCTCCATGGAATGAGTTTAACACCCCTGCTCTACAGACTTTTTAAAAAGATCTGAGGTCAGGGGTCAAGTCACAGGAGTTCCCAGGGGGTGCTGGACATTTCCATTAAGATTTGGGTTACCCTTATATGTGCTGTATGTTGTGTATGACATAGGCACCCCCCTAAAAAACTTTAGGTCATAACTGTTTTTATCTTTATTTTATTTAAACTTTATTTTACTAGGCAAGTCAGTTAAAAACAAATTCTTATTTACAATGACAGCCTACCAAAAGGCAAAAGGCCTCCTGCGGGGACAGGGGCTGGGAGAAAAAAAAAGATACATCACAACAAGAGAGACACCACAACACTACATAAAGAGAGACCTAAGACAACAACATAGCATGGCAGCTACACATGACAACACAGCATGGTAGCAAAACAACATGACAACAACATGGTAGCAACACAACATGGTAGCAGCACAAAACATGGTACAAACACTATTGGGCACAGACAACAGCACAAAGGGCAAGAAGGTAGATACAACAATACATCACACGAAGCATCCACAACTGTCAGTAAGAGTATCCATGATTGAGTCTTTGAATGAAGAGAGGGAGATAAGTGTCCAGTTTGAGTGTTTGTTGCAGCTCGTTCCAGTCGCCAGCTGCAGCGAACTGAAAAGAGGAGCGACCCAGGGATGTGTGTGCTTTGAAGACCTTTAACAGAATGTGACTGTCAGAATGGGAGTTGTATGTGGAGGATGAGGGCTGCAGTAGGTGTCCCAGATAGGGGGGAGTGAGGCCTAAGAGCGTTTTATAAATAGGCATCAACCAGTGGGTCTTGCGACGGGTATACAGAGATGACAAGTTTACAGAGGAGAATAGAGTGCAGTGATGTGTCCTATAAGGAGCATTGATGGCAAATCTGATGGCCGAATGGTAAAGAACATCTAAAGTTGAAGTCGGAAGTTTACATACACCTGAGCCAAATACATTTAAACTCCGTTTTTCACAATTCCTGAAATGTAATCCAAGTAAAAATTCCCTGTCTTACATCAGTTAGGATCACCACTTTATTTTAAGAATGTGAAATGTCAGAATAATAGTAGAGAGAATGATTTATTTCAGCTTTTATTTCTTTCATCACATTCCAAGTGGGTCAGAAGTTTACATACATGCAATTAGTATTTGGTAGCATTGACTTTAAATTGTTTAACTTGGGTCAAACGTTTCGGGTAGCTATCCACAAGCTTCCCACAATAAGTTAGGTGAATTTTGGCCCATTCCTCCTGACAGAACAGGTGTAACTGAGTCATGTTTGTAGCCCTTCTTGCTCGCCACGCTTTTTCAGTTCTGCCCACACATATTTTCTATGGGATTGAGGTCAGGGCTTTGTGATGGCCACTCCAATACCTTGACTTTGTTGCCCTTAAGCCATTTTGCCACAACTTTGGAAGTATGCTTGGGGTCATTGTCCATTTAGAAGACCCATTTGCGACCAAGCTTTAACTTCCTGACTGATGTCTTGAGATGTTTCTTCAATATATCCACATAATTTTCCTACCTCATGATGCCATCTATTTTGTGAAGTGCACCAGTCCCTCCTGCAGCAAAGCGCTCCCACAACATGATGCTGCTTCATGGTTGGGATGGTGTTCTTCGGCTTACAAGCCTCCCCCTTTTTCCTCCAAACATAACGATGGTCATTACGGCCAAACAGTTCTTCAGTTTTTGTTTCATCAGACCAGAGGACACTTCTCCAAAAAGTACGATCTTTGTCCCCATGTGCAGTTGCAAACCGTAGTCTGGCTATTTTATGACGGTTTTGGAGCAGTGGCTTCATCCTTGCTGAGCGGCCTTTCAGGTTATGTCGATATATTACTCGTTTTACTGTGGATATAGATACTTTTGTACCCGTTTCCTCCAGCATCTTCACAAGGTCCTTTGCTGTTGTTCTGGGATTGAGTTGCACTTTTCGCACCAAAGTTCGTTCATCTCTAGGAGACAGAACGCGTCTCCTTCCTGAGCGGTATGATGGCTGCGTGGGCCCATGGTGTTTATACTTGCGTACTATTGTTTGTACAGATGAACGTGGTACCTTCAGGCGTTTGGAAATTGCTCCCAAGGATGAATCAGACTTGTGGAGGTCTACAATAAGGTCTGGAGGTCTTGGCTGATTTCTTTCTAGTCAGACAATTACTAGCCTACTTTTCCAGCTGGCTTATAGCCTATTTTATGCTACGTAGGTGGTGTGTAAAGCATAGCACAGTGCTAAAAAATAATTCCCTGGATATACTGTATGGGATCATCAGATCATGATATTTAGCTTTTTCATACTGAGGCTTGGTGATTATCGAGGCCGGGAGAGTGTTGTAAAGATTTTTCAAATACTGTGAGGAACTATTAGGCTATCATTCTCAATGAATGTTTAAAAAACATACTTTGTTGACTTACTGTGTGAGGTGAAGAAAATATTACTGAGGAACTCATGGTGGATGTGGTGAGTTAAGACAATCAATAAGAAATTTAGACATCCCCAAATGGGCACTTTGTGGCAGAAGGCCAGGTACTTCTATGCGTGCTCAGGCACGCACGCTCCCTCAAAATTATCAGGACAGAGAAACCAGACACATGCTCATTGCTCACAAGACACTCCAAACAAAAGACATAAAAAAAGACAAAACTCATTAATGATGGTTATGAAATAAACTAAAACTTGTTTCACACAAGTGTAGCAGGTTGTGACTGTAGCCTAATTAATAAATGCATTCACAGAAATGTATGTAACCAAATGTCTGGGATTAACGGTACATTTACGAGACCTACTGGTGACATACAGTATGTAATGGGGAATTTATAAAAAATAAACAATCAAAGGGCAAACAATTCACACAATGAAACAATGAATCTGCAAGAATTGTCTGGAGACAGCTGAGCCATTCTGGAGAGCATGCGTTCTGGAGAGAGGCTCGCCATATCTTAGCCACACACTCCTCCCCTTCTTCTTGTCTCAATGTTTTAAATTTTACCCAAGACACATTGTCTTCACACATATTTTAGATGCTTTTCACTGACATCTGCAACTCAATAATCAGTTAGGCCTATTGCCACACTGTAACGTGTGTCGTCGGATGAAGAAGGAGACCAAGGTGCAGCGTGGTAGGCGTTCATGATTTTTAATAAACTGAACACCGCAACAAAATAACAAAGTAGAAAAAACGAAAGCGCACAGTTCTGTCAGGCAACAAAACAGCTAAACAGAAAATAACTCCCCACACAACCCAAACGGAAAATCAAAACTTATATATATTCCCCAACCAGAGACAACGATAGACAGCTGCTTCTGATTGGGAACCACACATGGCAAAAACAACAAAGAAATAGAAAACATAGAATCTCCCACCCGAGTCACACCCTGACCTAACCAAACATAGAGAATAAATAAGGATCTCTAAGGTCAGGACGTGACACACACTCGCTGCCCAAATTGCGGGTTTCCCAAATAGGCGTGATTTAAAACAATCCACAGCAACAACAAAAAAAAAGCTAATGATCCTCTGAGGCTAAGTCATGCTCTCTGGTGAAGTATTTTGAATGGTTCTATTTAGACAGGAGCATTGGCTTAAACCTCTAACACCTCCCAAACCCGGATCCGGGATCCCCCCCATCACAAAAGCTGACTAGCATAGCCTAGCCTAAAGCCACAGGGATATCATATAATAAAATGTTCATGAAATCACAAGTCCAAGACACCAAATGAAAGATACACATCTTGTGAATAAAGCCATCATTTCTGATTTTTAAAATGTTTTACAGGGAAGACAAAATATGTAAATCTATTAGCTAACCACGTTAGCAAAAGACACCACTCCCATACTCCACCATTTTCTTACTGCATCAGTAGCTATCACAAATTCGACCAAATAAAGATATAAATAGCCACTAACCAAGAAACAACCTCATCAGATGACAGTCTGATAACATATTTATTGTATAGCATAGGTTTTGTTAGAAAAATTTGCATATTTCAGGTATAAATCATAGTTTACAATTGCAGCCCCCATCACAACTCTCACTAAAATGACTAGAATAACTACAGAGACCATCGTGTATTAGCTAATTACTCATCATAAAACATTTCTTAAAAATACACAGCGTACAGCAATTGAAAGACACAGATCTTGTGAATCAAGACAATATTTCAGATTTTCTAAGTGTTTTACAGCGAAAACACAATATATCGTTATATTAGCTTACCACAATAGCAAACCAGACAACAGCATTGATTCCAGCCAAACATAGCGATAACGTATTCACCACCAAAATAAATTAATTTTTCACTAACCTTCTCAGAATTCTTCAGATGACAGTCCTGTAACATCATATTACACAATCCATATAGGTTTTGTTCGAAAATGTGCATACTTAGCAGCACAAATCGTGGTTATACAATGTGATCAGTGGCAACAGGTCATGCATTCTGGCCGGCGCCATCTTGGAAAGGCACCTAATCTAATCAATAAATAATCGTAAACTTGACTAAAAAATACAGGTTGGACATCAAATGAAAGATGCATTAGTTATTAATGCAACCACTGAGTTAGATTTTTAAAATTAACGTTACTAGACATACAGTGTGCGTTACAGCCAGACTAGTGCCGCAATAATGGCGGACAAATCCGTTTACATTTTTCCACATAAATACGGAATAACATCATAAATAGCTCTTACTTTTGGACGAGCTTCCATCAGAATCTTGTGCAAGTGGTCCCTTGTCCAAAATAATCGTTGCTTGGTTGTAAAACGTCGTCTTCAACTTCGGAATTAGCAGCTAAGAATAGCTATGTGGCCACAACATGCCCAAATCCTCCAAACGCAATACTAAGGAAATTCCGAAAATAGCAATATACTCGCATAAACTGATATAACTCGGTTTAAAATAACTTCGTTATGATGTTTCTAACACCTATATCGAATTAAATTACAGACGGATATATCTAAGGTCGATAACTGAGCGTTTCAAAATGCCATCCTGAGGTCCTGCTTTGCGCAATGACGAACGTCGAAAAGAGAGCTCCCCTCGTTCCTTGGCCTTTTATAAACTCTGAGAACTACGTAGAAACTCCATTCCACTTCTCATTGGTTACTGACATCCAGGGGAAGGCGGGTGCAGTTCATGTCGACCCATAGGATACATACAGAGCTTTAAACTGATCTGAGAACAGAGCCTCATTTTCAGACCTTCGCAGTTCCTGTCATGGATTTCGCTGCAGAAAGAGTTCTGGTTCACCCACAGACATAATTCAAACGGTTTTAGAAACTAGAGATTGTTTTCTATCCAATAGTAATAATAATATGCATATTGTACGAGCAAGAATTGAGTACGAGGCAGTTTAATTTGGAGACCAATTTTCACTAAGTCGAAACAGCACCCCCTATATTCTCAAGAGGTTTTTAACACAGTTTCTCTGGACCCCCACTAGGTCGGTTTTTGCCCCTCCCCCACTCCCTAAAGTAAAAACTGAATGTGTCATCCAGACAGCCACTCACAAAGTAGCCTATAGACTAGGGATCGCAGTCCATGGTGCTGAAACTGTGACATGTCTATGAGGCTGCCTATCAAATGGATGATAGGTTTTCTGTGGTGCCAGGGCATGTAGCCTATAGCTTTGCATTAGCTAATGGATAAATGTTTATTGCTAATGCATAAATGTTTTACTTGGTCATAATTTTCTAATGTTAAGCTTAACATTTCACGAAGCTGTACTGTGTGGGAAGGCTGCAATTTAGTTACTTGTTCAGTAATTAAAGTGGCAATATGTAACCTTTTGGGTGACCTGATCAAATTCACATAGAAATGTTATTTATAGATCTATCATTCTACTTGAAAGCAAGTCTAAGAAGTGGTAGAACTATTCTATGTGCGCTATTTCTTCTCGTTTTTAAGTTTTGTTTTCTGTCTTTTACTTTCAGTTTTGACAATATTTTTGGTTATGGAAAATATATTTCACAGCGGTTTAGATGGTAGAATGATTTTCTACACTATACTAGCTTATTTGGTCACATAAACTGAAATTAGGCGAACTATTAGAGTTTTAGCAACCAGGAAATGGCAGAGCGATTTTTGAATAGTGCAACTTTAAAGTTGGAAATTCAAACAATGCAGATTGTAAAATAAATGTTTGAAACAACAGTATACTTATCAGAAACCAATAGATTTTTTTGAATATAAAACGTTCCTGTATAACCTACCTGAACCCTCATGGCATGAGCAGTCCTTGCTCTTGCCCAGCTTGGATATAAAGCTGTTGTTCTTAAAACCAGTCTGTTAATGCCAAATAATACAGTCAGTCCACCCTCAAAACACTAGTTTACTATGAATTGTTTCATTATGCAGTATAGCCTACTATCTATAGCTATAGGCCGACAGTATTTAGCTGCTATTTATCTGCTATTCATAAAAAAATATATAAATAAATACACATCAAATAGCCTAAGCAGTTCAATTAGTTCAATTATTTATTTTTGTGGGGCCTGAGGCACTTTGATCAGTCACATTCTTGAAGCCAAAGAAACAAACACCTAGCTTCCTAGTACATATGGAAATTAAAAAAGGTTTATGAATGATTTTTTAGAAGATTACTGTCAAAATTATTTATATATACAAAAAATAAACATTGATGATGGGCGCATGGGGCTGTGGGGGTGTCCGGTATGCCAGTGGACAGGAGTAATTATATAATTTTGTCAAAACATCAATTTACTTTAGGGGAAGACAGCATCTGAACAGTGCACTGTTCACCTGCCAACTTTCCATTCCAATTTGTGAATGGCTGTAACGAGAGATCTGTATATAATGACAAGATGATCATGTCTCTGCCCCAACAATGGGAGTCGTTGTTCCAAAGGCAGGAAAGCAGGAAGGCAGGCAGGGGCATCATGCACCCCAAAAATCAGCGGGGTCACAAATTACTTGAGGATGGCTGGGGGGTGGTCCAAGGGGGGGGGGGGGGGGGGGGGGGGGGGGCTAGGTCCACCGTCCATAAGTTAGAGAATTTTGCAATAAAATCTAGAGCCATAATCATTAAGTTAAGATTTATGTTAAAAAGAAAAGTGTATTTTCTGCCTATCTAAGCATACCTCTTGAGCTGACTGTCATTTTTTTAAAGAAACTAAATATGCTTCTCTGCATCTCTGCTAAAATCTGGGTAAACGATTGAAAGGAATGTGAGTCTTATTCAGTACATTTAGTTATCGCTTGCTTTTCTAAAGTCTACCAACCTTGCCAGCAGGTATGCCAGCTAAAATAGTTAGACAAGCTAGCTACTGTAACTTGATTGAAATGGCTTCTTGTTAGCTAGTTATTAGGTTGGAAGATTGGAAACCGATCTGGGCTAGCTAAAGCCAACTTCATAAAATTGCTAGGTGGCGTTTTTCTTTATTTTTACTATTTTCTACATTGTAGAAAAATAGTGAAGACATAAAAGCTATGAAATAACACATGGAATCATCTAGTAACCAAAAAAAATGTTAAACAAATCAAAATATATTTTATATTTGAGATTCTTCAAATAGCCACCCTTTGCCTTGATGACAGCTTTGCACACTCTTGGCAATCTCTAAACCAGCTTCACTTGGAATGCTTTTCCAACAGACTTGAATTTGGACTCCAATTTGGACTCCAGACCAAAGGACACATTTCCACTTGTCTAATGTCCATTGCTCGTGTTTCTTGGCCCAAGCAAGTCTCTTCTTCTTATTGGTGTCCTTTAGTAGTGGTTTCTTTGCAGCAATTCGACCATGAAGGCCTGATTCACACAGTCTCTTCTGAACAGTTGAAGTTGAGATGTGTCTGTTACTTGAACTCTGTGAAGCATTTATTTGTGCTGCAATTTCTGAGACTGGTAACTCTAATGAACTTATCCTCTGCAGCAGAGGTAACTCTGGGTCTTCCATTCCTGTGGCGGTCCTCATGAGATCCAGTCATCACAGCTCTTGAAGGTTTTTGCGACTGCACTTGATGAAACGTTCACATTTCTTGAGATTTTCCGTATTGACTGACCTTCATGTGTTAAATTAATGATGGAGTGTCGTTTCTATTTGCTTGTTTGAGCTGTTCTTGCCATAATATGGACTTGGTCTTTTACCAAATAGGGCTATCCTCTGTATACCCCACTACCTTGTCACAACACAACTGATTGGCTCAAACACATTAAGAAGGAAAGAAATTCCACAAATTAACTTTTAAGAAGTCACACCTGTTAATTGAAATGCATTCCAGGTGACTACCTCATGAAGCTGGTTGAGAGAATGCCAAGTGTGTGCAAAGCTGTCATCAAGGCAAACAGTGGCTATTTGAAGAATCTCAAATACAAAATATATTTTTGATTTGTTTAACACTTTTTTGGTTACTACATGATTCCATATGTGTTATTTCATAGTTTTGATGTCTTCACTATTATTCTACATTGTAGAAAATAGTAAAAATACAGAAAAACCCTTGAATGAGTAAGTGTTCTAAAACTTTTGACCAGTAGTGTATATTTACAGTGGATTCAGAAAATATTCATAACCCTTGACTTTTTCCACATTTTGTTACGTTACAGCCATATTCTAAAATTGCTTAAATTGTTTTATTATCTCATCAATCTGCACACAATACCACATAATGAAAAGCAAAAATAGGTTTTTAGACATTTCTGCGAATAAAAAAAATGAAATATCACATTTACATAAATACTCAGACCCTGTACTCTGTACTTTGTTGAAGCTCATTCAGAGATTACAGCCTCGAGTCTCCTTGGGTATAACGCTACAAGCTTGACACACCTGTATTTGTGGAGTTTCGCCCATTCTTCTCTGCAGATCCATTCAATCTCTGTCAGGTTGGACAGGGAGCACCGCTGCACAGCTATTGTCAGGTCTCTCTGGATCTGTTCGATCAGGTTCAAGTCTGGGCTCTGGTTGGGCCACTCAAAGACATTCAGAGACTTGTCCCAAAGCCCCTCCTGCATTGTCTTGGCTGTGTGCTTAGGGTTATTGTCCTGTTGGAAGGTGAACCTTCGCCCCAGTCTGAGGTCCTGTGCACTTTGGAGCAGGTTATCGGCAAGGATCTTTCTGTACTTTGCTCCGTTCATCTCCCAGTCCCTGCCGCTGAAAAACATCCGAACAGCATGATGCTGCCACCGCCATGCTTCACTGTAAGGATGGTGCCAGGTTTCCTCCAGGCGTGACGCTTGGCGTTCAGGCCTGAGTTCAATCTTGGTTTCATCAGACCAGAGAATCAGGCTGTCATGTGCCTTTTACTGAGGAGTGGCTTCCGTCTGGCCACTATACCATAAAGGCCTGATTGTTGGAGTGCTGCAGAGATGGTTGTCCTTCTGGAAGGTTCTCCATTCTCCACAGAGGAACTATGGAGCTTTGTCAGAGTGACCATCTTGTTCTTGGTCACCTCCCTGACCAAGGCCCTTCTCCCCCGATTGCTGAGTTTGGCCGGACGGCCAGCTCTAGGAAGAGTCTTGGTGGTTCCAAGCTTCTTCCATTTAAGAATGATGGAGGCCACTGTGTTCTTGGGGACCTTCAATGCTACAGACAACTCTGAGACCTTATATAGACAGTTGTGTGCCTTTCCAAATCATGTCAAATCAATTTAATTTACCGCAGGTTGACTCCAATCAAGTTGTAGAAACATCTCAAGGATGATCAATGGAAACAGGATGCATCTGAGCTCAATTTCGAGTCTCATATCAAAGGGTCTGAATACTTACAGTAAATACACAAAGAAAACTTTTTTTGCTTTGTCATTATGGTGTATTGTGTGTAGATGAATGAGGAAAACGATTAATTTAATCAATTTTAGAATAAGGCTGTAACGGAACAAAATTTGGAAAAATGGAAGGGTCTGAATAATTTCCAAATGCATTGTATATTTATATTTATTTATATTGAACAGGATAAATGAAGGCAAGTGACAAGGGTTGAATCACCCCCTTCCCCTCGCCACTCCATTTGCGTGTTCACATGCACCCCCCGCCATTTGCACAATTACCGAGGGTGTAAGGCAGGAGTATTCAACTCTTACCCTACGAGGTCCGGAGCCTGCTGGTTTTCTGTTCCACCTGATACTTGATTGCACCCACCTCGTGTCCCAGGTCTACATCAGTCCCTGATTAGAGAGGAGCATATAGAAAATGCAGTGGAACTGGCTTCAAGGTCCAGAGGTGAGCTTTAGGGTTGTAGGGGATAATTAGACCCTCAGACAGACACTTCGACTGAGCCAGCAAGTGCTATCCCCACATGCACTGTGATATGTTTGGAGTTTGTGCAATTTCATACACATGAATGGAAAGGTGTAATCATATTGCCATGTGCATTTGTTTATGTCTGATTTCAAGACTTGTAACAGATTAAATACCTCCCAAATTAAATGTTTAACTGTTACTGAGGTTTATATCTTGTAAAACGACAGGAGGGATTTGTTCATTTGAATGCTTGTTTTACTATTTAAAAGTGGAACATTAATTGCATCAATCAAGTCAGGAGTGTGTCCCGAGGTTGATGGGTTTCTAGATGGGTTCGCTTGACTGTCGCAATTGTGGTGGGAAGCATGCACATGAGCTTCTTGAATTTCCTGTAAAGGAGGCAGAGATTGCTAGAATATGAGCTGTTTAGTGTGTCTGCCGTGCAGAGGCAGCGAGAAAAGTTAAATCATGTTCTAGTGGCTTGGTTACCATGGAGACACTGCAGTCCAGTGCTGTGGCTGCCATTCGCAAGGGGCAGAATCCAGATACCCTTGTCATGAAGAAAGTCTTTTTTTTTGGCAGGTATGGGGACAAATTGCTGGATAATTCTCACTGTATAACCATCACCATGAAAAATCAGAATCCTTGCCTACCACAGTCATGGTTATTTGTGTCTTAATGTGAACAATGGGTCTGGTCACCTCTCCTGACAAGGACATCAACGTCTGGTGTCATCTTTGATGGGTCTATAATATATTAGACACTAAGTGTCTGTTAAGAAGGCGCCCGAAGAGCATGGCTGACATTTTACATGCCGTAACCAGTTGTGCTATTTTGTTTGTTTTTTTGCATTGTTTGTAACTTGTTTTTTTACTTATTTTGTACATAATGTTGCTGCTACCATCTCTTATGACCGAAAATAACTTCTGGAACTGGGATTACCCACCACAAACTGGAAGAAGCTTTTTCCTTTAACGAGTCCGACGAGAAAGATATACTGCTCTCCCGGGAACGGGCCCAGATCCCTGTCATTTGCGTGAAGTAAAGACAGAGAAAAAGAGGAAGCAGATCAGGCTGCCTTTTGAGAATCCGTAGGCGAGCAAGTAAACTCCCACTGCGATCAATTTTACTTGCTAACATGCAATCATTGGAAAATAAAATTGATGACCTACAATTACGATTATCCTACCAACGGGACATTAAGAACTGTAATATCTTATGTTTCACGGAGTCGTGGCTGAACGATGACACGGATAATATAGAGCTGGAGGGATTTTCAATGCACCAGCAGAGGGTGGGGGTGTGTGTCTTTTTATCAGTAACAGCTGGTGCGCGATGTCTAATATTAAAGAAGTCTCAAGGTATTACTCGCATGAGGTAGAGTACCTTATGATAATCTGTAGACCACACTATCTACCAAGAGAGTTCTCATCTATATTATTCGTAGCCGTCTATTTACCACCACAGACCGATGCTGGCACTAAGACCGCACTCAACCAACTCTATAAAGCCATAAGCAAACAAGAAAATGCTCACCCAGAAGCGGCGCTCCTAGTGGCCGGGGACTTTAATGCAAGCAAACTTAAATCAGTTTTACCAAATTTTTACCAGCATGTCACATGTGCAACCAGAGGAAAAATAACTCTAGACCACCTTTACTCCACACACAAAGATGCATACAAAGCTCTCCCCAGCCCTCCATTTGACAAATCTGACCATAATTCTATCCTCCTGATTCCTGCTTACAAGCAAAAACTCAAGCAGGAAGTACCAGTGACTCGCTCAATACGGAAGTGGTCAGATGACACAGATGATACGCTACAGGACTGTTTTGCTAGCCCAGACTGGAATATGTTCCGGGATTCATCCAATGGCATTGACGAGTACACCACCTCAGTCATCGGCTTCATCAATAAGTGCATCGATGACGTCGTTCCCACAGGGACCGTACATACATACATTATCCCAACCAGAAGCCATGGATTACAGGCAACATCGGCATCGAGCTAAAGGCTAGAGCTGCCGCTTTCAAGGAGCGGGACACTAATCCGGACGCTTATAAGAAATCCCGCTATGCCCTCAGACGAACCATCAAACAAGCAAAGCGTCAATACAGGATTAAGATTGAATCCTACTACACCGGCTCTGATGCTCGTCGGATGTGGCAGGGCTTGAAAACTATTACGGACTACAAAGGGAAACCCAGACGCGAGCTACCCAGTGACGCGAGCCTACCAAACGACCTTAATGCCTTTTATGCTCGCTTCAAGGCAAGCAACACTGAAGCATACATGAGAGCACCAGCTGTTCTGGATGACTGTGTGATAACGCTCTCGGTAGCCGATGTGAGCAAGCAGCGGGGCCAGATGGATTACCAGGACTTGTACTCAAAGTATGCATAGACCAACTGGCAAGTGTCTTCACTGCAGACCACCATAGTCTCTGTACCCAAGGAAGCGAAGGTAACCTGCCTAAATGATTACCAAACATGACTCCAACAACATAATTAAGTTTGCTGACGACACAAAAGTGGTAGCCCTTATCACCGACAACGATGAGACAGCCGATAGGGAGGAAGTCAGAGAACTGGCAGTGTGGTGCCAGGACAACAACCTCTCCCTCAATGTGAGCAAGACAAAGGAGCTGATCGTGGACTAGAGGAAAATGCGGGCCGAACAGGCCCCCATTAACATCGATGGGGCTGTAGTGGAGCGGGTCAAGAGTTTCAAGTTCTATGGTGTCCACATCACCAACGCTCTATCATGGTCCAAACACACCAAAATAGTCGTGAAAAGAGCACGACAAAACTTTTTCCCCCTCAGAAGACTGAAAAGATTTGGCATGGGTCCCCAAATCCTCAAAAAGTTATACAGCTGCACCATCGAGAGCATCCTGTCCAGTTGCATCACCGCCTGGTATGGCAACTGCTCGGCATCTGACCGTAAGGCGCTACAGAGGGTAGTGCGTACGGCCCAGTACATCACTGGGGCCAAGCTTCCTGCAATCCAGGACCTATATAATATGTGGTGTCAGAGGACAGCCAATATAATTGTCAGAGACTCCAGTTTACTCTGCTACCACACGCCAAGCCGTTCCGGAGCGCCAAGTCTAGAACCAAAAGGCTCCTTATCAGCTTCTACCCCCAAGCCATAAGACTGCTGAACAATTAATCAAATGGCCACTGGACTATTACATTGACCCCCCCCCCCCCCCCTGTAACCCCTGTATATAGCCTTGTTATAGCCTCTATTGTTATGTTATTATGTTACTTTGTATAATTTTTTACTTTCATTTATTTGGTAAATATTTTCTTAACTCTTCTTGTCTTCTTGAACTTAAGGGCTTGTAAGTAAGCATTTCACAGTAAGATCTACACTTGTTGTATTTGGCGCATGTGACAAATAAAGTTTGATTTGATTTGATTTTGATATAGAGATTCTCAGAACAGCTGACAAGTGGTAATTTGTTAAATTTGACCTGTGATGGGATTTGTTGTAATTCATGACTGAGAACGTTTGTTCACACACATATGTGGACCCGAATAAAACAAGCATCCTTTTGGTGTGCTTTTTAATGTTTGGAATCTTTGTTTCATTCAGTGGGCCATAGAACTGGTCTATTGTTGCTGTTTTGTACTTCTCCTTCAAAGCACTGTCACATTGGAGGTCGATGAGCTCCAATTGTGTGTCTGTTGGTGCTTTCTCAGTGTCGAAAGACAGGGGGCATGATACAAGCTCCAGTTCAGTCTCAATCTTGGTGAAGTATGAGAAGCGGCGGGAAAACTCAGCATGCAAGTCGATCAAAGTGCTACTGTATGTCTCACTGCGATATGGGCGTGTTCAGTGCGGCCAATGTCGGAAAATGAGCGAGAGACCGGCTGCTCATTTGTCTGGACAACAACATAAGTTTGGCATTGAAGGCTTCAATGTTGGAATACAGTTCAAGCACAAAAACACAATTTTCCTGCAGTTTCACATTTAGATCGTTCAGATGCCCCAATATGTCCACACCCAAGCAAAGTCGCCCAGCCAGTCATTGTCTTTCAATTCGGAGAAGTCGTCAGCTTTACCAACCGTATCAAGGAACATACCTATCTCCCCTCTCAGTTCCCACACAGCGAAATACTTTCCCCAGGCTTAGCCAGCGACGTTTGAATTGTACAAGTCCTGGTGCTCTGCCTCTGTGTCATTGAGAAGCTGAATGAACTGACGATGGTTAAGCCCCCTTGCCCACAAAAAGTTGAGAAGTTTTACAACCACATTGAAACTTTTTCCAACTTTAACACACTTTTACACAGGGCTTCCTGATAAATAATACAGTGAAGAAATATCAATTCCTCCGAGTTATGGCTTTCTTCTTTTACTTTGTCTTGTAATCTTTTTAGCAGGCCAATGTTTTTACCGGTTAGATTTGGTGATCCATCTGTTGTGACGTTTGTCAGTTTGCTCCACGATAGATTCATTTTTTCCAAGCAGGCAGAGACACTGTCATATAAATCAGAGCCCCTGGTTGTTTCCATCATTGATTCCATCGCAAGAAGTTCCTTTGTTATTTCAAAGTTCTCCTTAATTTCTCTGACAAAAATTACAAGTTTAGCAGTGTCTCTGATGTCAGAGTTCTGAGGCCTCCTGGCCTTTTCCTGAGAGGACAGGCAGCTAGCGTAGTTAGCATGCTTGCTTAAAAAATTACGATTTAGATTATATTTCTTAAAAATGGCAACACTTTCTTGGCATATCAGACATACCGCTTTATGTCCAATATTAGTAAAAAACTATTTTGCTGTCCATTCTTCTTTAAACACACGACATTCAGAGTCCACTTTTCTCATTTTCGCAGCATTCATTTTTCACATCAAAAGTCATCAAGCAATGAAGTGGCTATGAAGACTGAGCGCAACTCAAATACAATAATATTTAATACATTTAAAAAATGTCTCCCGAGCCAAATTGAAGTGCCCGTTGGGCCGGATACTTTGCCCCCCCTTGACCTAAGCCAACCCTGTCTGTTTTGCCCCATAGTCGCGCACATGTCAGTTTTGTCGCCACTCTTTGGAAGTCACCCTCTGAGTTTCGTCAGCAATATGTGACAACGGAGGGCCTCCCGAGCGAGTTGGTAGGGGGTGGTTTTGGATTCACTGATGCTTAGGTCTGCATATTAAGCCCGTAGAAACACATTGGGCTTATTCTGGACAGATGTTGTCGAGAGTGAGCACTCACGCTTCTCACCAGAGAAAGCATCCGAGCGAACGAAACAGCACCCCTCTGTCATACTACATGTAGCCCATGTATCTGATGCTGTCTGGACAGAAATAGTATTACAGGTCATGCTCTTTTTGACCAGACAGCATCAGATACATGGTCTACTACACTTACTGAGACAGAGGGGTGCTGTTTCGCTCGCTCTGATTCTTTATCTGAGATTGATGCATCTTTCTGTCAATAAATATTTGTATATTTTATTTGGTAGAACAATGAGGTACTTTAGGGCAGGCTGTGCTATGCTTTACACTACCTAAGCAACAACAACTATAAGCCAGCTGGAACAGTAATAGTGGTCTGACTAGCCAATGTTTATAATAAGTGTGAACGCAGTACTATAATGCTAGGTTCATAACCAAGTGGGAAAGTGGGTCATTACCAGATGTGAAGTTGTAAATACTAGTTGGATGCATTCACGTGCTTTGAACTCTTTGAGAAAAGGTTATTGGCTAATGGCCAACAAGCTGCGTCAACCATAAACATAAAGTACAGCTATCATGCTCGTAAAACAAATTTATAGTGTTCAAAAACCATATTAATAATAGATTGCTTTTTATAAATAATGTTTTCTTGTTACATTTAACTGCCAAAAATGTTGTTATCAAGGTCATTTCCTTAGTAGGTGACGTCAGAAGTCAGCATCTGGGAGAAGTCGACGAGTTTCCCACTAGTAATTACGAGTTGGAGCAGCGTTCAAGTAGATTTTTTCCAGTCGTATTTGGGAAACACCACCTTCCCACTTACTTATGAACGAAGCATAACTCCAGAGGCAATGGATGAAAAAGTGTTTATTCTTTAACATTATCTGGCTAGACTCCTAGTCAAACACAGAAGCTGCAATAGCTTTTACAAGCAAATGTACAATTACAGTGTAAAACAAAACTATTTTATGCTTATGATAGGAAAGCCTTCACAGGTAAGCTTGTTGGAAGTTAGCAAGCTAAGGGTGTATTCATTAGTCTGATTCCATTGCAAAACATTTGTCTACGGAAACCGTTTACTTGCAACGAAAACAAGAGTTACTATTGGACAAATTCATCTAGGTCCCTCCTCGTTTGGTTCTGTTTGATCTATTTGCTTCCGTTTTGGTTACTAGAGTAAACGGTAAACGGTTTCCGTTGCAAAATGTTTTGCAACAGACAAAACGTTTTGCAACAGACAAAACGTTTTGCAACGGAATCCAACTAATGAATACACCCTAGCTTACAATAGCCATATCAACAGCCCATGTTAATACATCACAACAGCTAACATTACCATTAGCTAGCTTGTTAGCAAAATAACTTAACCTTTTATTGCAGTGGGCTAAATCAGGGTCACACAGAGTGTTTCTTGGTAGTCTTTTTTATTTTTATTATAATTTTTATTTTACCCCGTTTTCGTGGTATCCAATTGGTAGTTACAGTCTTGTCTCATCGCTGCCACTCCCGTACGGACTCGGGAGAGGCGAACGTTGAGAGCCGTGTGTCCTCCAAAACACAACCCAACCAAGCCGCACTGCCCACTTAACCCGGAAGCCAGCCGCACCAATGTGCTGGAGGAAACACCGTGCACCTGGCGACCATGTCAGTGTGCACTGCACCCGGCCCGCCACAGGAGTCGCTAGTGCACGATGGGACATGGACATCTCTGCCGGCCAAACCCTCCCCTAACCTGGACAACACAGGGCCAATTGTGCGCCACCCCATGGGTCTCCCAGTCACGGCCGGCTGCGACAGATCCTGGACTCGAACCCAGAATCTCTAGTGGCACAACTAGCACTGTGATGCAGTGCCTTAGACCACTGCGCCACTCAAGAAGCACTTTGCCAGTCTTAAACAAATCAAGTTTGAAACAAAAGTATACACCTCACACACATGGCTAAAAAGACGACACCTGTACTATGTCAGATAGAGTTGAAATGTATACCATTTGGAGTTTGCATCCCAATATTACACTTTTTATACATCACAGAAAAATGAAATATAACAAAACCGTTTGACATAGAAACATTGGATGTTCGGCTGTTTATTTTTATATTTTTTTGTTAATTATGAAATTACGAAAACATTTAATAACATTCCACCCATGAGGCCACTAGATCATTTGACTGCAGGAAAGGGCTACTCTCTTCTCCAAGTTCTCATCGGGGGTTAACTCTCTTTATATTTCAGAATCCATTGGGCTAAGTACTTGATAGGGTCAACAGGTCGCTGGACCGACGACTCGGTCATTCCCTCCTAAATCAATTTACCCATGGACTTGGGTCCTAATGTATTTTAGACTGGGAACGATATAAAAAAATAAAGCTTGATAATTCTGAATTCTTAGAACTAAACTGCTTACAACTCTCGCTTTATTGGCCAGCACCATTTGTACTTATGTATGTACTGTAGACTAACTGACAAGAAAGACACCTTTAGTTTGACCCTGTGACATGAATCGCATCAAAGTTAGGCTCATGGAAGTGAAATAACAATGTTGATTATTAAATTAATGTGCCTTCAGAAAGTATTCATACACCTGATTACACATTTTGAATTCAGGCTGAATTCAAAATGCATTCTTTTTTTTATTCCCTCACCCATCTACACACAATAACCCATAATAACAAACTAGAAACATGTTTTTAGAATTGTTTTGCAAAACATTTACATTTAAATACAGAAATATCTAATTTACATAAGTATTCACACCCCTGAGTCAATACTTTGTAGAAGCACTTTTGGCAGCGATTACAGCTGTGAGTCTTTCTAAGTCTCGAAGAGCTTTCCACACCTGGATTGTGCAACATTTGCCGATTATTCGTTCAAAAATAATTCAAGATCTGTCAAATTGGTTGTTGATCATTTTCAAGTAGATTTAAGTCAAAACTGTAACTCGGACATTCAGGAACATTCAGTGTGTTCTTGGTAAGCAACACCAGCGTAGATTTGGCTTTGTGTTTTAGGTTATTGAGGTAACCAAGAACCCGATGGTCACTCTGACAGAGCTCCAGAGTTCCTCTGTGGAGATGGGAGAATCTTCCAGAAGGGCAACCATCTCTGCAGCACTCCACCAATCAGGTCTTTATGGTAGAGTGGTTGGAAGGAAGCCACTCCTCTGTAAAAGGCACATGACAATCCGCTTGGAGTTTGCCAAAAGGCATCTAAAGGGCTGACAGACCATGAGAAACAAGATTCTCTGGTCTGATGAAACCAAGATTGAACTCTTCGTCCTGAATGCTAAGCGTCACATCTGGAGGAAATATGGCACCACCCCTACTGTGAAGCATGGTGGTGGAAGCATCATGCCTTGGGGACGTTTTTCAGCGACAGTGACTAGGAGACTAGTCAGAATCGAGGAAAGATGAACGGAGCAAAGTACAGAGATATCATTGAGGAAAACCTGCTCCAGAGCACTCAGGACCTCAGACTGGTGCGAAGGTTCACCTTCCAACAGGACAACAACCCTAAGCACACAGCCACAATGCAGGAGTGGCTTTGGGACACGTCTCTGAATGTCTTCGTGTGGCCCAGTCAGAGCCAGGACATCGAATATCTTTGGAGAGACCTGAAAATAGCTGTGCATCAACGCTCCCCATCCAACCTGACAGAGTTTGAGAGGATCTACAGAGAAGAATGGGAGAAACTCCCCAAATACAGGTGTGCCAAGCTTGTAGCGTCTTACCCAAGGAGACTCAAGGATGTAGTCGATGCCAAAGGTGCTTCAACAAAGTACTGAGTAAAGGGTCTGAATAATTATGCAAATGTGATTTTTCAGGGTTTGTTTTTTGCAAAAATGTCTAATAAACAGTTTTTGCTTTGTCATTATGGGGTATTGTGTGTAGTTGATGAGGATAAAAAAATCTATTTTAGAATAAGGCTGTAACCTAACAAAATGTAGAAAAAGTAAAGGGGTCTGAATACTTTCCGAATGCACTGTATGTACATATACTGTAGGTAAGGATAAAGTGACTAGGCAACAGGATATATAATAACCAGTAACAGCAGTGTATGCAATTCTAACTTGTATTGACTATAAAAAGTTAAATTAGATACTTCTGTTTTTCATTTTCAATACATTTGCAAAAATTTAGAAAAACATGTTTTCACTGTCAATATGGGGTATTGTGTGTAGATGAGTGGGGTATAGACATAGAGGTCGTTCAAAAATCATGTTAAACACTATTATTGCACACAGAGTGCGTCCATGCAACTTACTTTGTAGCTTGTTAAGCACAGTTTTACTCCTAAACTTATTTAGGCTTGCCATAACAAAGGAGTTGAATAATTATTGTCTGAAGACATTTCAGCTTTTCATATTTAATTAATTTGTAAAGATTTCTAAAAACATATCATTCCACATTGACATTATGGGGTGTAGTGTGTAGTCCAGTGACACAAAATGTATTATTTTAAATTCAGGCTGTAACACAACAAAATGTGGAAAAAGTCAAGGGGTGTGAAAACTTTCTGAAGGCACTGTAAGTATTCTTTATAGCGCACACAGTAGACATGTGAGCTGCCTGTTTTGAAATCTTAAACAACACGATACAAGCAACATGACAGTCTGATGGGAGAGAGGTGGACAGACGAGCAGAGGAACATATAGGCTACTGTAACTGCAATACTGTATTGATTTTCTTCTGTCATCTACATTTCAGATTATCGGTAAAAGAGAGTTATTTATTGTTATTTAAGTTATTTAATGCTATTGCAACGTAGTCTAGTCCACTAACCTTCCTCACATACAGCCCCCAACGCCACCGCCTCAGGTGAACTTTGAACCCAATGACCAGTTCAAACTAGATCTATCTGGTTATAGTGTTGGTTTAAAAAACAAATAACCTCTCCGCTGTGATAGGCCTTTTCCTGTCAGCCTCAGTCAATACGACTTTGTTGCAACAAGTGTAATGTTGTCCCTCTCTGGGCTCTCTAGAACATTGTGTTGACCAACTTTTCTGATACCCATGTGCAGGCTTATATTGATTCTAAGGTGTTTTGTCTGATCTTTGGTTTTCTAGCAAAGTGTTTTATATACCTTCCGGAGCAATAGATCATGGTTGAATTAGACAGATCCCACTGCGCAGACGTCAATTCAACATCTATTTCACGTTGGTTCAAAGTAATTTCATTGAAATGACGTGGAAACGTTTATTCAGTGTGTTCCCAGTGGGATGGCTGTTGTCAAAAGGATATAGCGAAAACACAACCCGTTTTCAGAGTAGCAATTCGTATGGTATTTTATGAATTCCAATTCGTACAATATGTTACAAAAGTGCTTAGGATCCCGTCAATCTCTTTAAGCAAATTAAACCATTGAAGCACAACACACTCTGTTACAGAAATAATATAATAGCCTACCCACTGACCATAGCAAAAACATTTTATGACGCCGCATAGGTTGTGATAGATAAAAATATAATTTAATGTCACTCTTCAGCGAGAAAACACTACAGTTGAAGTCAGAAGTTTACATACACTTAGGTTGGAGTCATTAAAACAGATTTTTCAACCACTCCACAAATTTCTTGTTGACAAACTATAGTTTTGGCAAGTCGGTTAGGACATCTACTTTGTGCATGACACAAGTCATTTTTCCAACAATTGTTTACAGACAGATTATTTCACTTATAATTCACTGTATCACAATTCCAGTGGGTCAGAAGTTTACATACACTAAGTTGACTGTGCCTTTAAACAGCTTGGAAAATTCCAGAAAATGATGTACTGGCTTTAGAAGCTTCTGATAAGCTAAATTACATAATTTGAGTCAATTGGAGGTGTACCTGTGGATGTATTTCAAGGCCTACCTTCAAACTCAGTGCCTCTTCGATTGACATCATGGGAAAATCAAAAGAAATCAGCCAAGACCTCAGAAAAAAAATTGTAGACCTCCACAAGTCTGGTTCATCCTTGGGAGCAATTTCCAAACACCTGAAGGTACCACGTTGATCTGTACAAACAATAGTACGCAAGTATAAACACCATGGGACCACACAGCCATCATACCGCTCAGGAAAGAGACGCGTTCTGTCTCCTAGAGATGAACGTACTTTGGTGCGAAAAGTGCAAATCAATCCCAGAATAACAGCAAAGGACCTTGTGAAGATGCTGGAGGAAACGAGTACAAAAGTATCTATATCCACAGTAAAATGAGTCCTATATCGACATAACCTGAAAGGCCGCTCAGCAAGGATGAAGCCACTGCTCCAAAACCTCCATAAAAAAGCCAGACTACAGTTTGCAACTGCACATGGGGACAAAGATCGTACTTTTTGGAGAAGTGTCCTCTGGTCTGATGAAACAAAAACTGAAGAACTGTTTGGCCATCATTATGTTTGGAGGGAAAAGGGGGAGGCTTGCAAGTCGGGGGGTGGCAGCATCATGTTGTGGGGGTGCTTTGCTGCAGGAATACTAATCATATTTTGTAAATATTCACCCGCAGTTCTAATATGATTTATTTAGCTCCTATCTTCGAATGCATCTGTTTTGGCAGACAAGGACAGATAATTCAAGACATGTAAACATACAAAAAGTAGACTCAAAAGCAAGTCTTTCTGTCACGGCTGTTGAAGGAAGTGGACCAAGGCGCAGCGTGGTAAGCGTACATTTTCTTTTATTATAAAAAATGACGCCAACAAACGAGAAAACAATCGTGAAGCTAAAGGCTATAGTGCCAACAAACAAAGACAACTTCCCACAAAGATAGGTGGGAAAAAGGGCTACTTAAGTATGGTTCTCAATCAGAGACAACGATAGACAGCTGTCCCTGATTGAGAACCCTACCCGGCCAAAACATCGAAATACAAATAATAGAACATAGAATACTCACCCCAACTCACACCCTGACCAAACCAAAATAGAGACATAAAAAGGATCTCTAAGGTCAGAGCGTGACATTTTCACTCCTTGAAAGACAGTAAAAGAATAGTGAGTTTCTTGATTTGATAGTGATACAGTCTTAACAGTGATACCGTAACAGTGAATGGGGATCTGAATAAACTGGAAAAAGAGAAGTCAGATTAGAATTGTATTGTTTAAAGCTGCAATATGTAACTTTTTTGGGTGACCCGACAGATCTCTCATTCTCATTGAAAGCAAGTCTAGGAAGTGGTAGATCTGTTCTATGTGTGCTATTTCTATGCTTCCCGTTCTTAAGTTTCGATTTTGCGTCTTTTACTTTTGGTTTTGTACACCAGCTTCAAACAGCTGAAAATACAATATTTTTGGTTATGGAAACTATATATTTCACAGTGGTTTAGATGGTACAATGATTCACTACAATATACTTGCTTGTTTTGTCACATAAACTGAAATTAAGCCGAACTATTAGAATTTTAGCAACCAGAAAATGGTGGAGCAGAGTGACATAGTGCATCTTTAAAGAAATGACGAAAGAGTGTGTTTTTTCACTATCTAATTATGGCATGGGGTTGTTCAAGGACAGACATGCATTTGTTTAAAATCTATCACGTGATGATTTCATTTCAGAGAGACAAATAAACATGTTTCTTTGCTAAATGCTATATATCCACCTCACTCTCAGAGAAATAAGTAGTAGGCCCTACTGCTAGATTTTACACAGTCAATTGTAATAAATAACTACATTATCACAAAAAACTCACTAGTCCTTGGTAATGACAAGCATACCCATAACATGATACAGCCACCACCATGGATGAAAATACAAAGAGTGGTACTCAGTGATGGGTTGTGTTGATTTGCCCCAAACATAACGCTTTGTATTCAGGACATAAAGTTAATTTCTTTGCCACATTGCTTGCAGTTTACTTTAGTGCCTTATTGCAAACAGGATCCATGTTTTGGAATATTTGTATTCTGTACAGGCTTCCTTCTTTTCACTCAGTCATTTAGGTTAGTATTGTGGAGTAACTACAATGTTGTCGATCCATCCTCAGTTGTCTCCTTTCACAGCCATTAACCTCTGTAACTGTTTTAAAATCACAATTGGCCTCATGGTGAAATCCCTGAGCGGTTTCCTTCCACTCCGGCAACTGAGTTAGGAAGGATGCCTGTATCTTTGTACAGCAGTGACTAGGTGTGTTGATACACTATTCAAAGTGTAATTAATAACTTCACCATGCTCAAAGAGATATTCAAAGTCAGTTCTTTTTTAACCCTCCTACCAATCCTACCTTTCTTTGCGAGGCATTGGAAAACCTCTCTGGTCTTTGTGGTTGAATCGGTGTTTGAAATTCAATGCTCGAATGAGGGACCTTAAAGATAATTGTATGTGTGCGGTATAGACATGAGGTAGTCATTCAAATATCATTATTAAAAAATATATATTATTGCACACAGAGTCCATGCTTAAGATAATTTTTACTCCCGAACTTATTTAGGCTTGCCATAACAAAGGAGTTGAATAATTATTGACTCAAGACATTTCAGCTTTTAATTTGTAATTCATTTGTAAAAATGTCTAAAAACATAATTCCACTTTGACATTATGGGGTGTTGTTGTAGGCCAGTGACACAAAATCTCAATTTAATCCATTTTAAATTCAGGGTGTAACATTGTTCTTCCTCTGTCAACCATGCTTACCTGCAAGGAAACACGTGCCGTCATCATTGCTTTGCACAAAAAGGGCTTCACAGGCAAGGATATTGCTGCCAGTAAGATTGCACCTAAATCAACCATTTATCAGATCATCAAGAACTTCAAGGAGAGAGGTTCAATTGTTGTGAAGAAGGCTTCAGAAAGTCCAGCAAGCGCCGGGACCGTCTCCTAAAGTTGATTCAGCTGCGGGATCGGGGCACCACCAGTACAGAGCTTGCTCAGGAATGGCAGCAGGCAGGTGTGAGTGCATCTGCACGCACAGTGAGGCGAAGACTTTTGGAGGATGGCCTGATGTCAAGAAGGGCAGCAAAGAAGCCACTTCTCTCCAGGAAAAACATCAGGGACAGATTGATATTCTGCAAAAGGTACAGGACTGAGGACTGGGGTAAAGTCATTTTCTCTGATGAATTCCCTTTCCGATCATTTGGGACATCCGGAAATAAGCTTGTCCGGAGAAGACAAGGTGAGCGCTACCATCAGTCCTGTGTCATGCCAACAGTAAAGCATCCTGAGACCATTCATGTGTGGGGTTGCTTCTCAGCCAAGAAAGTAGGCTCACTCAGAATTATGCCTAAGAACACAGGCATGAATAAAAATGGTACCAACACATCCTCGGAGAGCAACTTCTCCCAACCATCCAGGAACAGTTTGGTGATGAACAATGCCTTTTCCAGCATGATGGAGCACCTTGCCATAAGGCAAAAGTGATAACTAAGTGGCTCGGGGAACAAAACATCAATATTTTGGGTCCATGGCCAGGAAACTCCCCAGACCTTAATCCCATTGAGAACTTGTGGTCAATCCTCAAGAGGCGGGTGGACAAACAAAAACCCACAAATTCTGACAAACTCCAGGCATTGATTATGCAAGAATGGGCTGCCATCAGTCAGGATATGGCCCAGAAGTTAATTGACAGCATGCCAGGGCGGATTGCAGAGGTCTTGAAAAAGAAGGGTCAACACTGCAAATATTGACTCTTTGCATCAACTTCATGTAATTGTCAATAAAAGCCTTTGACACTTATGAAATGCTTGTAATTATACTTCAGTATTCCATAGTAACATCTGACAAAAATATCTAAAGACGCTGAAGCAGCAAACCTTGTGAAAATGTATATTTGTGTCATTCTCAAAACTTTTGGCCACGACTGTATTTGCACCTCAGAGAATATCTGCACCTTAGATATTATTTGTTTAGAAATTCTTTGCACTGACTACCCATACATCCAACCCTTACACACAAACTTACATATGAAACACAGGAGGCTACTGAGGGGAGGATGGCTCATAATAATGGCTGGAATGGAATGAATGGAATGGTATCAAACACATGGAAACCATGTGTTTGATGCATTTGATACCATTCCATTTATTATGTTCCAGCCATTACTATGAGCCGTCCTTCCCAATTGAGGTGCCACCTGCCGCCTGTGATTCGAACACACACACACAAACACCGATTAACACACACACAAAAGCACCACACGCACTCAGAACTCACATACAGACACAACCACATACAGTCTATTATATACTATGCATTCCACTGTGTGACCAAGACACTAAACACTGTATATTTGTAAATACAGTATAATATAGTCCATTGTTACTTTGCATACTACCCCTGTTATTACTTGTTATTTTTTACTTTACTCTTTTTATTGTTATTATTGCTATTGACTGATGTACTGCATTATTGAGGGAGCTAGTGCATTAGCATTTCACTGCACCTTTGTACCTGCTGTAAACTGTGTATGTGACGAATAAAATTTGATTTGATGGTATTTTCTGAGGCCCAGCGGAGGCTGGTGAGGGAAGGACAGCTCATAATAATGAATGGAATGGAGTTAATGGAATGGTATCTAACACATGGAAACCAGCTGTTTTATGTGTTTGAGACCATTCCGTTTATTCCGTTTCAGCCATTACTATGAGACCGTCCTCCCCATTTTAAAGTCCCACCAGCCACCACTGCTGAGGCCAGTAAGTCTCTCCCTATCCCTAACTTTGTGATAAAGTCCATAACCAGAGGGACTACCAGGGGTCCGACTAGACCACTACAAGGTCATGGTGCTTCTCCCGCTCAGCTCAGTCAAAGCTTTTCTCTGTCCTGGCACCCCAATGGTTGAACCAGCTTCCCCCTGAAGCTAAGACAGCAGAGTCCCTGCCCATGTTCCGAAAATGACAGAAACCCTACCTCTTCAAAGACTATCTCAAATTAATCCCACGACCACAGACTCTGCTAACTACTTTATTGAGGGAAAATGTGCTTGCTACAACAGTGGTATGTATCTTAAGATAAATGCACTAATTGTAAGTCGCTCTCGATAAGAGTGTCTGCTAAATGACTAAAATGTAAAAATGTAGATCTACCTGCCATGGCCAGGCTCTGGACCCTGGATGGTACTAGTTCCCAAACTAACAAACACCCAGGGCTGAGGTTGAGGCTGGGGCTGTGAGCGGGGCTTCCCAGGCAGCACGACCTTGAACCTGCAGAAAGACAAACAGCTGTTCACAACCTCACACGCAACCCAACTCCAACTCGCTTCTCTCATCCTGTTCGTTCAAGTTTAAGGTCTGACGTTCAGCCAATCCCAAATCGACCCTTCGCTCCTACCCTTTACCACTCCAGATGACTGGATAGGGGTTAGTCTCACAAAGCCGGAAGATCGAGGTCTGATAGGTGTAAGCAATATTGCGCTATAAGCAATAAGCTATTAAGCAAATGGCACTAGCTCCTCGTTGCCGTCTGAAAGGTGGAACTTGTACCATATAGCTATGGGTCACAGCTAGGTGTCGATTTGGAATTGGGAAAGAAAGAAAAAATGAACACATAGGGGGTTTCTACACCTCTGCCACCAAAGAACATTACACAGGCCATGGAAACCCCCTACACATGCTAAGTCAGGTTGTTATGTGTCCTCAATACCTTATCTGGTTAGATACTCTTGAAAACAACATGGTGCATCTCAAGAGATTTCATCCTGCAAAATTTCTAATAAATAAAGGCAAAAAATGTAATAAATAATCTCTCTCTTTGGCTCACACAACACACACTATGCCAGATAACTCTTTATAAAGGTCTGGGAATTAGTAATCACTCCTGATAATAATAATTTTGTTTTTTTCATCAGAAATGACAGCGGGTACCTTTATGTGTGTGTAAAATATTACTATTCTCAGATTTTTAATACATAGACTTTAGATGCGTATGAAAATCTTTCATTTTTTTTGCAAAAAGCTATATATCCATTGTTTAGCTGGAATGGAATGTTCGTATCCTGTATATTTGACTGTGATATGTGGTTGTCTCACCGAGCAATCTTAAAATGAATGCACTGACTGTAAGTCGCTCAGGATAAGAGCATCTGCTAAATAACTAAACTGTCAAATGAATATTTTTTAAAATATACAATTAAATATTGATGTCACAAAGGTATCATTTGTACATTTCTTCAGAAAAAATGTAGTTCTTTGTTATATTTGACTGTGTAAAACCTAGCAGAACTACTTATTTCTCAGAGAGTATGGCAGATATATACAGTGCAATCTGAAAGTATTCCAACTTTTTCCACATGTTACGTTTGTTACGTTACAGCCTTATTCTCAAATGGATTAAATCGTTTTTTTACTCATCAATCTACACACAATACAATGACAAAGCTCAAATGCATTAAGAAGGAAAGAAATTCCACAAATTATCTTTAAACAATGCAACACCTGTTAATTGAAATGCATTCCAGGTGACTACCTCTTGAAGCTGGTTGAGAGAATACCAAGAGTGTGCAAAGCTGTCATCAAGGCAAAGGATGGCTACTTTGAAGAATATAAAATATAAAATAAATGTTGATTTGTTTAACACTTTTTTGGTTACTACATGATTCCATGTGTTATTTCATAGTTTTGATGTCTTCACTATTATTCTACAGTGTAGAAAATAGTTTTAAAAAATAAGAAAAACCCTTGAACAAGTAGGTGTGTCCAACTTTTTGACTAGTAGTGTACCTAAGTATTCAGACCCTTTACTCAGCACTTTGTTGGAGCACCTTTAGCAGTGATTACAGCCTCTAGTCTTCTGGAGAATGATGCTACAAGCTTGGCACACCTCTATTTGGGGAGTTTCTCCCTTTCTTTTCTGCAGTTCCTCTCAAACTCTGTCAGGTTGAATGGGGAGTGTCACTGCACAGCTATTTTCAAGTCTCTCCAGAGATGTTTGATCGGGTTCAAGTCCAGGCTCTGGCTGGGCCACTCAAGGACATTCAGAGACTTGTCCCGAAGCATGTGTTGTCTTGGCTGTGTGCTTAGGGTCGTTGTCCTGTTGTAAGGACTTTGCCCCAGTCTGAGGTCCTGAGCGCTCTGGTCCAGGTTTTCATCAACGATCTCTCTGTACTTTGCTCTTTCCCTCAATCCTGACTAGTCTCCCAGTCCCTGCCACTGAAAAACATCCCCACAGCATGATCTTGCCACCACCATGCTTCACCGTTGGGATGGTGCCAGGTTTCCTCCAGACATGATGCTTGGCATTCAGGCCAAAGAGTTCAATCTTGGTTTCATCAGACCAGAGAATCTTGTTTCTCCTGGTCTAAGAGTCCTTCAGGTGCCTTTTGGCAAACTCCAAGCGGGATGTAATGTGCCTTTTACTGAGGAGTGTCTTCCGTCTGGCCACTCTACCATAAAAGCCTGATTGGTGGAGTGCTGCAGAGATGGTTGTCCTTCTGGAAGTTTCTCCCATCTCCACAGAGGTTCTTGGTCACCTCCCTGACCAAGGCTCTTTTACCCCAATTGCTGAGTCTCTAGGAAGAGTCTTGGTGGTTACTTCTTCCATTTAAAAATGATTGAGGCCACGGTGTCCTCCGACCTCATGGCTTGGTTTTTGCTCGGACATGCACTGTCAACTATGGGACCCTATATAGACAGGTGTGTGCCTTTCCAAATCATGTCCAATCAATTGAATTTAGCACAGGTGGACTCCAATCAAGTTGTAGAAACATCTCAAGGTTGATCAATGGAAACAAGATGCACCTGAGCTCAAATTTTAGTCTTACAGCAAAGGGTCTGAATACTTATGTAAATAAGGTATTTCATTTTTATTTTTTATTTTTTATAAAACCCTTTTTTTCACTTTGTCATTATGTGGTATTGTGTGTAGATGGATGAGGAAAATGTTTTATTTAGTACATTTTAGAATAAGGCTGTAACATAACAAAATGAAGAAAAAGTCAAGGGGTCTGAATACTTTCAAATGCACTGTATAGCATTTAGCAAAAAAACGAAATTCTTTTGACTCTGAAATGAAACCATTAAGTGATGGACATGCATTTGTTTAAAATCTGTCATTGAACAACCCCATGCCATGATTATATAGTGAAAAAACACACAATCTCTCTCATAATTTCTTTTAACAATAAAAGCTCATTTTCCAGCATTTCTGAAAATGTATGTACTGTATAGCATTTTGGAATGAAACTCTTCATATGCATTGTAGCTTTGACATTTTATCCTAGTAAGATTAGATATATCAAGGTAAGACCATGTATCATCTACTGACCTCTACCTCTCGTTATCTTTCTCTCAGCACGTGCATGCTTGCGCACACACATTTGCATGCACACACGTGCACACTCAAACAATCTCTCCCTCTCTTATTCTGCAGTCACTCTTATTTAGGAAAACTGCAATCGGTCACATATCTAATTTATGTTACCTTGCGTTTCATGTATACAGTATGAATGTGAGCCATGCCCCCCTCTGTTAGCTCCTCCTGTATAGCCCTAATAGTCATCTGTATAACTGTGTCTGAGTTCATCTTTGCAGGGCCCTTTGGCTCCGTGCCGGTTACAGTTCATGTGTTTGTGAACTTTGACTTGTCTTTATCCACTGTTGCACTGAGTCAGCGAGGAGGTATTTAATAACCCACTTAATAACCCACCGTCCACGAGTAAGTAACCCCTCAGACCTGGAAAGAACGGGTGCATGTAAACACTGCATGGGAATAGGACTTACCTCCTATACTGTCCAGGTTTGTTGTATTGTTGTGGTTGATTTCCTTACCTCCTATATAACACAAACAATCTTTGAATGATTGTGATGATTCGTTGTGCTTTCATGAGCATGACTATTACCTTCATTTATAGCACTTTATAATAACTCCATGTAATAAAGCATTTATAATGGATTATTCATAACTTATGCATCATAATATAGGTCCTTATGAACCATTTACTAATCATTAGTTAAGTATTTTTGTGTGGCCTCATCCAAAGTGTGAGCTATTTTATTTTATAAATACTTTATAAATGTTTTGAGTGACCAGTGTAATTTCTCACCAAAAAATGAACATGCCATTAGTAGACATTCCATCAGTACCAGCAGGTCTCAAAATGGCCCCTGGAACATATCAATGCTTAAACAATAAGCAAGGATTTGAGGAAGGTTGGCTCAGAGTTTTCTTTGCGAAGGTGGAGACTTCGCAAACCGGACCTCCCAATTTCTAACCCGTATGGACCCAGAATTTACTGGGTTAACTGAGATTAGACTGCTCTAAGGAGTGACTGCATTCCACACTTATGTTAGCATTTTCAGGCTTAAAACATTATTTTACTCAGCATAGAGTGTGTCTGAAGTTACACATCACACTATTACAACAGTGTGACTGTTTTGGAATAAAATGTTCCATATTACGGTATTTTCTTAAACATCCTCTGTATTGTGTGCTTATTCTTCAAGCATTGATATGTACTAGCGGATATTTTGAGACCTTAAGGAGCACCAGGTACTGTTGGAATTTCTACCAATGGCATGTCTATCTTTTTGTGAGAAATTATACTGGTCCCTCAAAAAATGTATAAAGTATTTATAAAGTATAAATAGCCCAAACTTTAGATGAGGCCACACAAAAATACTTAACTAATGATTAGTAAATTATTTATAAAGACCTATATTGAACATCTTATGAATAATTATAAAATATTTAAAAGTTGTTTATAAATGTGTGAATAACTAGGTTACTAACATTTACAAATGTGTGAGTAATGATTAATAAATAATGAATAAATTGTTTACTGATCCATTATAAATGCTTTATTACGTGGAGTTATTAGAAAGTGTTACAAAGTCATATTTCCTTAGTGTCACAGTCCCACTTTAAACTCACAGTCATTATCATCATTTAAACATCCCTAATCCATAAATTATGTGTCTTATTCACCAGAAGATAAATTCTGCTTTGGCAACTGTCCGGATTATAATTGATCTATTTTCAATTGCAGTGCCATGACCTTCTTTAACATGTTATATGACACGTGGTCACCCCAGTGATCGATAGACGTTATCTTTCTACACAACCAGAAAGATATTGTCGGTGGTGAAAAACTTCCCCTGCTGTATCAGTCAGTCATTAACCTTGGTTTTGTGGAGACGGGTTGCTGCTAAACCACATCACTCAACTAACCACTGTCTGTCTTTAATGGTTTGTCCGTGAGGGCACACACTTACACACGCTCTGACACTCAGCACACAAAGCATTTGGTATGCAGACACACACACACACATACACAAACACACGAACACCGCAACTCTCCCTGATTTCTGTGGGACAGAGTGCACAATGTACTATACTGTAAATAATTTCATAGGAAAGAACACACAGACATGTATGTGTGGCCAAACCAAACTGTGGTGTCCTCCCCCAGGGGTCAGTTGAGGTGTTGGGCAGGCACTGTGTGACATTGAACTGGACCGGTTCTGGTTCTGAAGCTATTTGGTTTGGGCCGAGGATAGGTGTGTGTGTGTGTGTGTGTGTGTGTGTGTGTGTGTGTGTGTGTGTGTGTGTGTGTGTGTGTGTGTGTGTGTGTGTGTGTGTGTGTGTGTGTGTGTGTGTGTGTGTGTGTGTGTGAGTGAGTGTTCAAGAGTAGCTAGTTGCCTAGAACCCTGATCCGGGGTAAGAAATGTTTAATGGTTACGTTTAGGACTGCGGGTGGGATAATCTGGTCCTAGATCTGTAGGGTTCTGACTTCAATCACGTGTCAGTCGTTGATCCCTTCTTGTCACCAGAATTATGACAAAAGACTACCAAAAATTGTGCTTGCAACATTTATCCTTTAGTATCAAATGAAGATAAATGTGTTTATTTGCTGCTATAACATGCTATAAATGGTGCCATAGTCGATCCAGAGACAGGTTGGACACAACAGGTTTGCAGCTATAGTCGAACACCTGTGGTGAAGTATTACAGTAAGGTAAGAGGAGGTGTTAGATAATCACAGCACTCATTACCCCCACAGCCTCTACTACATATTTAACCATTATCTCAATATGAGTTTCAGATACTCTACCACTATGATGACTGTCTGTCAGTGACAAAGGGAATATGTGAATATTGCTTTTAAACAATCTGCTTCTGGTATCCTGACAGGAAAGAGACTATTAAGCTGTTCGCTGCTGAAGTCTTGTTAAAATTCTCCTCTCATTTCTTGGAGCTGAGTCAACGTTAACTGTAACCAGATCCAGATGTGTGTGTGACTGTGTGTATGCCTCTGCATCATACAGTTGTATTATATATGATTTGTATAATTGTATATATTCTTGTGTGTCTTGCAGTTGCAGCAGCTACTCTTCCTAGGGTCCACATAAAATGTACAAATACATGACGAAGTACAGAACAGTTATAGACAAGAACAACATAAGATATGACATTCAACTCAAAATTAAAATTAAAATAAGAGTTATATATTGGAAAGACACCAAGTGACAACAAAATACTATTTACACACTTCATATACACAGTGGGGCAAAAAAGTATTTAGTCAGCCACCAATTGTGCAAGTTCTCCCACTTAAAAAGATGAGAGAGGCCTGTAATTTTCATCATAGGTACACTTCAACTATGACAGACAAAAAGAGAAAAAAAAAACTAGAAAATCACATTGTAGGATTTTTTATGAATTTATTTGCAAATTATGGTGGAAAATAAGTATTTGGTCAATAACAAAAGTTTATCTCAATACTTTGTTATATACCCTTTGTTGGCAATGACAGAGGTGAAACGTTTTCTGTAAGTCTTCACAAGGTTTTCACACACTGTTGCTGGTATTTTGGCCCATTCCTCCATGCAGATCTCCTCTAGAGCAGTGATGTTTTGGGGCTGTTGCTGGGCAACACGGACTTTCAACTCCCTCCAAAGATTTTCTATGGGGTTCACAGTAGGTATGCTCCCACTTTACGTATTCATATTCTCATATACAGTACAGTTAAATTAGATCTTTAGAAAGAGTAGAGGCGCTGTGATAAAATATTATATTATTAATATTAATATTTTTTAAAGATAAACTTGCTTTTTGCCTGAGTAACCTCTGGTGGCAGAGCATTCCACGATGATATGGCTCATTACATAACTGAGTGATGCATATATATCAATGATTTCGCTCTTGCTGCGGGTGATTCCCTGATCCACCTCTACGCAGACGACACCATTCTGTATACATCTGGCCCTTCTTTGGACACTGTGTTTTAACTAACCTCCAAACGAGCTTCGATGCCATACAACACTCCTTCCGTGGCCTCCAACTACTCTTAAACGCTAGTAAAACCAAATGCATGCTTTTCAACTGGGCTATATAAAATAAACTTGATTGATTGATTGATTGATTCGTTGCCCGCACCCGCCCGCCCGACTAACCCTGGACGGTTCTGACCTAGAATATGTGGACAACTACAAATACCTAGGTGTCTGGTTAGACTGTAAACTCTCCCTCCAATCTCCAATCCAAAATCAAATCTAGAATCGGCTTTCTATTTCGCAACAAAGCCTCCTTCACTCACGCCGCCAAACTTACCCTAGTAAAACTGACTATCCTACCGATCCTCGACTTCAGCAATGTCATCTACAAAATAGCTTCCAATACTCTACTCAGCAAACTGGTTGCAGTCTATCACAGTGCCATCCGTTTTGTTACCAAAGCCCCTTATACCACCCACCACTGCGACCTGTATGCTCTAGTCGGCTGGCCCTCGCTACATATTAGTCGCCAGACCCACTGGCTCCAGGTCATCTATAAGTCTATGCTAGGTAAAGCTCCGCCTTATCTCAGCTCACTGGTCACGATAACAACACCCACCCGTAGCACACGCTCCAGCAGGTATATCTCACGGGTCATCCCCAAAGCCAACACCTGCTTTGGCTGCCTTTCCTTCCAGTTCTCTGCTGCCAGTGACTGGAACGAATTGCAAAAATCGCTGAAGCTGGAGACTTATATTTCCCTCACCAACTTTAAACATCAGCTGTCTGAGCAGCTAACCAATCGCTGCAGCTGTACATAGTCCATCTGTAAATAGCCTACCCAATCTACCTACCTCATCTCCGTATTGTTTTAAATGTACTTTTCTGCTCTTTTGCACACCAGTATCTCTACTTGCACATCCTCATCTGCTCATTTATCACTCCAGTGTTAATCTGCTAAATTGTAATTACTTCGCTACTATGGCCTATTTATTTCCTACCTCCTCACGCCATTTGCACACACTGTATATAGACGTTCTTTTTTTCCATTGTGTTTTTGACTGTACGCTTCTTTATTCCATGTGTAACTCCGTGTTGTTGTTTTTGTCTCACTGCTTTGCTTAATCTTGGCCAGGTCGCAGTTGTAAATGAGAACTTGTTCTCAACTAGCTTACCTGGTTAAATAAAGGTGAAATATATATATTTTTTAAATGCATTAAATCTGTTTTTGGTTTGTGTACTGTGAAGAAATCAATAGTGGTGTGTCTGGTGGGTTATGTAAAGTGCCTTCAGAAAGTATTCACACCCCTTGACTTTTTCCACATTTTGTTGTGTTACAGCTTTAAGTTAAAATGTATTAAATTTAGATATTTTGGTCACTGGCCTACATACCCCATAATGTCAAAGCGGAATTATGTTTTTTGAAATGTTAACAAATTACAAAAAATTGAAAAGCTGAAATGTCTTGAGTAAATAAGTATTTAACCCCTAAATGACTGAGTGAAAAGAAGGAAGCCTATACCGAATAAAAAATATTCCAAAACATGCATCCTGTTTGCAACAAGGCATTAAAATAATGCTGAAAAAAAGGTGGGGTTGCTTACTAAGAAGACAGTGAATGTTTCTGATTAGCCGAGTTACAGTTTTGACTTAAATCTACTTGAAAATCTATGGCAAGATCTGAAAATGGTTGTCTATCAATGATCAACAACCAATTTGACAGACCTTGAAGAATTTTGAAAAGAATAATGGGCAAATGTTGCACAATCAAGATGTGGAAAGCTCTTAGAGACTTAACCAGAAATAGTTACAGCTTTAATCACTGCCAAAAGGCGTGCTGCTTTGTTTTGAGCCAGCTGCAGCTTTGCTAGGTCTTTCTTTGCTGCACCTGATTATATTACTGGACAGTAATCAAGATGAGACAAGATCAGAGCCTGAACAACTAATACAGTTGATCTTAATGACAAAAATGCAGAACATATTTTTATTAAAGACATGTCTCTCCCCATCTTGACAACAACTTTGTCAATATGACTTGACCATGATAACTGACCATCCAATGTTACTCCTAGGAGTGCAGCCTTTTCAACTTATTTAATGGTCACACCATTTATGCACAACTCCAGTGGATATTTAGGTGTAAGAGAATGCTTTGAACCAAACACAATGTTTTTGGTTTTAGATGTATTTAAGACCAGTTTATTGTTAATTACCAATTCTGACTGTACCTCCTTGCTAAGAGTCTCAGCGAGCTCACTGGCTGTAGGTGCTGATCTGTAGAGTGTGTAATCATCAGCATACATAGTCATTTTACCTTCTTGAAAGACAAGTGGCAAATCATTTGTAAAAATAGAGAAGTAACGGCCCAAGTTAACTACCCTGAGGGGCACTGTACTGTACAAACAACATCTTCATTCCGCTGATCCTCAACACTGGGGCCCCACAAGGGTGCGTTCTAAGCCCCCTCCTGTACTCCCTGTTCACCCACGACTGCGTGGCCATGCACGCCTCCAACTCAATCATCAAGTTTGCAGACGACACAACAGTGGTAGGCTTGATTACCAACAACGACGAGACACCCTACAGCGAGGAGGTGAGAGCCCTCAATGTCAGCAAAACAAAAGAGATGATCATGGACTTCAGTAAACAACAAAGGGAGCACCCCCCTATCCACATCGACGGGACAGCAGTGAAGAAGCTGGAAAGTTCCTCGATGTACATATCACCGACAAACTGAAATGGTCCATGCACACAGACAGTGTGGCGAAGAAGGCACAACAGCGTCTCTTCAACCTCAGGAGGCTGAAAAAATGTGGCTTTTCACCGAAAACTCTCACTAACTTTTACAGGTGCACAATCGAGAGCATCCTGTCGGGCTGTATCACCGCCTGGTACGGCAACTGCACCGCCCACAACCGCAGGGCTCTCCAGAGGGTGGTGCGGTCTGCACAACGCATCACTGGGGGCAAGGACGCTCCCAGGACACCTACAACACCCGATGTAACAGGACGGCAAAAAAAGATAATCAAGGACAACAACCACCCGAGCCACTACCTGTTAACCCCGCTTCCATCCAGAAGGCGAGGTCAGTACAGGTGCATCAAAGCTGGGACAGAGAGATTGAAAAACAGCTTCTATCTCAAGGCCATCAGATTGTTAAACAGCCATCACTAGCACAGAGAGGCGGCTGCCTACCTACAGACTTGATATCATTGGCCACTTTAATAAATGGAACACTAGTCACTTTAATAATGCCACTCTGCCCATATATAATTTAAGGCCCTCCAAAATATTTTTCCATTGTTGTTTTATGTAATTTATCTTGTTTTAGTCATATAATTTATTCTTATTTTTGTTAAGTTTAGTCACAAAATGTTACATTTTTTGTTTAATTTATTTTCACCATAAAATGTTTCAATTTATCATTGATCCAGGGGTCTCTAACCTTTCTCACAGTTAGTTTCTTAACAGGTGCATATTTGTAAACAATTGGCAAGAATACTTTTACAAATACTCCAAGTGCAGCATCTGGATTCTCCTCCTCATACACATCTGTCATGACGTTGGCAGTGGGGGTAGGTTTATGACAGTCATAAATACCTCTTTCCCCCTTTTTCTCTCTCCCTACTATAACTGATGTGACATAAGAAAACCCCTTGGTTAACATAGAGATTCTGGGGACATCAGAAGGTGGGGGGAAATGAACTATATTCTGGTAATCCGACCAACTGAACATATGCGGTGGTACTTAAGGTATATTATGTCAGTTCGGTTGCCCTCTGACACATTCTCATCAATGATAGAATGACATAAACTCTACTGTGGAAAGTCTAAACCTCAGAGGTATCTGATTCACATGGAATTGTTGTTTAATTCAAATGTTTGAATATGAAATTATTTGTGAAGAGATTAAATTTAATTTTAGCTTCCAAATGAGAGATTTGTGTTTTCATAAGCTTGGCTTCTGCTCAACCAGGGGCCCACCCTGTGAAGAGACATGGGTTATAAACTTTTCAGACACACCCCTCTCCCTCCACTATAAAAGCCATTGACAAAAATATAACTTCCTGTTCCGGGACACTAGGATGACGATCCGATGTCAGAATGGTTCAGACAATAACTACAGAACTAAGCCAACATCAGCATGGACTTTGGTTGCAAATGGTATGAACTTTGAACTCGTATTCACTACAGAAGTGATACCGCCTAGCCGTTGAGTTAGCAACAGGTTACAACGCAGGTTAGGAAGGACAGTCAGAGTATCCCGTCTACTACACACGACGCTACTCCAACGAATCCAGTGACCACCAGAGACATTCTTCAAAGGACAGAGGACTCGGGTTGGCGATACAGTCTTCCATCT
The DNA here is from genome assembly GCF_016432855.1 of Salvelinus namaycush. Taxonomy (NCBI): domain Eukaryota; kingdom Metazoa; phylum Chordata; class Actinopteri; order Salmoniformes; family Salmonidae; genus Salvelinus; species Salvelinus namaycush. The sequence goes on from NC_052310.1 coordinate 62,935,211, forward strand.
ACCACCAACCTACTGAAGCGCAGCTCAGAGTAAATGTTTATTGCATTTTCCTTCTTCAAATGGGCGGTAATATAGAATGCATAAGATACTGTATTTACGATGGTACAGCTTCGCCTATGTTCCAGTCTCCCGCTCTTTCACTAAAATCCCGCCCCTTTTCTTTGTGTAACAAGCTGTCATATCTATTCCGCCCGCTAGGGACGTTTTTCTGTATGACGTAATTTGTGATCAAGTTATGATTTCATTGTGTATGTGTGATTCTGTGTGATTAGTTAGGTATTTAGTAAATAAATAATTAAACCCAATTTTGTATTGCTGATTCAACTTGTTAGCCAGGATTCTTGTAGATAACAAGGATTTACCACTTTCAGATGAGACTGAATAAAATGACGATTAAGGTGACTGCTATGGATGTAAAATATTACTAAATCTTTAAGAGTTTATTCGGAAGATAACAGCTCTATAAATATTATTTCGTGGTGTCCCTCTCTAGTTAATTAATATTTACATGATTAGTTCAATCAGGTAATATTAATTACGGAGAAATTATTTTATAGAATAGCATGTCATAGCAATTAATCTGGCATAGTCAAAGACACGACACATCAGACCAACATGCATTTTTTACAGCTTCAACAAAAGAATCCTGAGAAAACATTTTGTATGATCTCTTATAAATGACTTTAGGCCCTGCCATTCGTACTTTTGCTTTCCTTGTTATTGCCACAATGTTGTGGTCGCTACAGCCAATGGGAACTGATACTGCTTTGGAGCAAAGCTTTGCAGCATTAGTAAAGATACAATATGATCAATACAAGTGGATGTCACAGATCCAACACTATTGGTATACACTCTACTGTAGTTGGTTGAGAGATAACCTGGGTTGTGTTACAGGCATTAGTCACACTAAGAAGCTTCCTCTTGATAGGACAACTAGATGATAACTAGTCAATGTTCAGGTCACCAAGAAAACAAATGTCTCTATTAGCATCAGAGATCATCCTTGAGATGTTTCTGCAACTTGATTGGAGTCCACCTGTGGTAAATTCAATTGAGTGCACATGATTTGGAAAGTCACACACTTGTCTATATAAGGTCCCACAGTTGACAGTGCACGTCAGAGCAAAAACCAAGCCATGAGGTCGAAGGAATTGTCCATTGAGCTCCGAGACAGGATTGTGTCGAGGCACAGATCTGGGGAAGGGTACCCAGCAACTTCTGAAGCATTGAAGGTCTCCAAGAACACAGTGGCCTCCATCATTCTTAAATGGAAGAAGGTTGGAATCATCAAGACTCTTCGTAGAGCTTGAGCAAAGTGAGCAATCGGGGGAGATGGGCCTTGGTCAGGGAGGTGACCAAGAACCCGATGGTAACTCTGACAAAGAGTACCTCTGTGGAGATGGGAGAACTTTCTAGGACAACCATCTCTGCAACACTCCACCAATCAGGCCTTTATGGTAGAGTTGCCAGACGGAAGCCACTCCTCAATAAAAGGCACATGACAGCCCGCTTGGAGTTTGCCAAAAGGCACCTAAAGGACTCTCAGACCATGACAAACAAGATTCTCTGATGAAACCAAGATTGAACTCTTTGGCCTGAATGCCAAGCGTCACGTCTGGAGGAAACCTGGCACCATCCCTATGGTGAAGCGTGGTGGTGGCAGCATCATGCTGTGGGGATGTTTTTCAGCGGCAGGGACTGGGAGACTAGTCAGGATCGAGGCAAACTGCAAAGTACAGAGAGATCCTTGATGAAAACCTGCTCCAGAATGCTCAGGACCTCAGACTGGAGTGAAGGTTCACCTTCCAACAGGACAACGACCCTAAGCACACATCCAAGACAACGCAGGAGTGGCTTTGGGACAAGTCTCTGAATGTCCTTGAGTGGCCCAACCAGAGTCTACACTTGAACCTGATCAAACATCTCTGGAGAGATATGAAAACGCTCCCCATCCAACCTGACAGAGCTTGAGAGGATCTGCAGAGAAGAATGGGAGAAACTCCCCAAATACAGCTGTGCCAAGCTTGAAGCATCATACCCAAGACTCAAGGCTGTAATTGCTGCCAATGGCGATTCAAAAAAGTACTGAGTAAAGGGTCTGAATACTTACGTAAATTTGATATTTCATTTTTATTTATACAGTTGCAAAAATGTCTAAAATCCTGTGTTTGCTTTGTCAGTATGGGCTATTGTGTGTAGATTGATGAGGGGAAAAATAACAATTTAATCAATTTTAGAACAAGGCTGTAACCTAATGTGTGAAAGGTCAAGGAGTCTGAACACTTTCCAAAGGAACTATGTTCTCCAAATACTGACAGTTTGCACTTGGTGGCCTATAGCAGAACCCTACAAGAAGAGGCTTCAGATGAGGCATGTGAACCTGCAACCACAGCACTTCTACTTCATTTGTCATGAAATCCTCTCTGAGGTTTACAGGAATTTGGCTCTGAATATACAGTATACAGCAACACATCCCCCGTAGACATTCCTGTCTTTTCTATAGATGTAATATCCTTGTATTCCTACTGGGGTATCAAAGGTGCTGTCTAACTGAGTTTCAGAAATGGCTAATACATTAAGATTATCTAAGATTAGTAAATTACTAATATCATTTTCTGAGGTTACATACAGTCAGAAGATTACATACACCTTAGCCAAATACATTTAAACTCCGTTTTTCACAATTCCTGACATTTAATCCTAGTAAAAATTCCCTATCATAGGTCAGTTAGGATCCCCACTTTATTTTAAGTATGTGAAATGTCAGAATAATAGTAGAGAGAATGATTTATTTTATATTTTATTTATTTTATCACATTCCCAGTGGGTCAGAAGTTTACATACACTCAATTAGTATTTGGTAGAATTGCCTTTAAATTGTTTAACTTGGGTCAAACGTTTCAGGTAGCCTTCCACAAGCTTCCCACAATAAATTGGGTGAATTTTGGCCCATTCCTCCTGACAGAGCTGGTGTAACTGAGTCAGGTTTGTAGGCCTCCTTGCTCACAAACGCTTTTTCAGTTCTGCCCACAAATGTTCTATAGGATTGAGGTCAGGGCTTTGTGATGGCCACTCCAATACCTTGAATTTGTTGTTTAAGCCATTTTGCCACAACTTTGGAAGTATGCTTGGGGTCATTGTCCATTTGGAAGACCTATTTGCGACCAAGCATTAACTTCCTGACTGATGTCTTGAGATGTTGCTTCAATATATCCACATAATATTCCTCCCTCATGATGCCATCTATTTTGTGAAGTGCACCAGTCCCTCCTGCAGCAAAACACCCCCACAACATGATGCTGCCACCCTCGTGCTTCACGGTTGGGATGGTGTTCTTCGGCTTGCAAGCCTCCCCCTTTTCCCTCCAAACATAACGATGGTCATTATGGCCAGTTCTATTCATGTTTCATCAGACCAGAAGACATTTCTCCAAAAAGTACAATCTTTGTCCCCATGTGCAGTTGCAAACCGTAGTCTGGCTTTTTTACGGTGGTTTTGAAGCAGTGGCTTCTTCCTTGCTGAGCGGCCTGTCAGTTTATGTTGGAATAGGACTTGTTTTACTGTGGATATAGATACTTTTGGACATGTTTCCTCCAGCATCTTCACAACGGGATTCTGGGATTGATTTGCACTTTTCGCACCAAAGTACGTTCATCTCTAGGAGACAGAATGCGTCTCCTTCCTGAGTGGTATGGCGGCTGCGTGATCCCATGGTGTTTATACTTGCGTACTATTGTTTGTATAGATAAACGTGGTAGCTTCAGGCGTTTGGAAATTGCTTCCAAGGATGAACCAGACTTGTGGAGGTCTACAATTTTTTTCGGAGGTCTTGGCTGATTTCTTTTGATTTTCCCATGATGTCCAGCAAAGAGGAACTGAGTTGGAAGGTAGGCCTTGAAATACATCCACAGGTACACCTCCAATTGACTCAAATTATGTCAATTCGCCTATCAGAAGCTTCTAAAGCCATGACATCATTTTCTGGAATTTTCCAAGCTGTTTACAGGCACAGTTAACTTAGTGTATGTAAACTTCTGACCCACTGGAATTGTGATACAGTGAATTATAAGTGAAATAATCTGTCTGTAAACAATTGTTGGAAGATTTACTTGTGTCATGCACAAAGTAGATGTCCTAACCGACTTGCCAAAACTATAGTTTGTTAAAACTTCTTTGTGATAGGGGGCAGCATTTTCACTTTTGGATGAATAGCGTGCCCAGAGTGAACTGCCTCCTACTCTGTCCCAGATGCTAATACATGCATATTATTATTACTATTGGATATAAAACACTCTGAAGTTTCTAAAACAGTTTGAATGATGTCTGTGAGTATAACAGAACTCATATGGCAGGCAAAAACTTGAGAGGAAATCCAAACAGGAAATGAGAATTCTGAGGCTGGTCGATTTTCTACTCATCGCCTATTCAAATCCCAGTAAGATATGGATCTGTTTGCACTTCCTACGCCTTCCACTAGATGTCAACAGTCTGTAGAACGTTGAATGAAGCCTCTACTGTGATGTGGGGCCGGATGGGAGGTGTTTCAATCAGTGGTCTGGCAGAGTGCCAGTTCTTGGTCACGCGCATTCCAAATGATATCGCCTTGCGTTCCATTACTTCTGTAGACACAAAGGAATTCTCCGGTTGGAACGTTATTTAATATTTATGATAACAACATCCTGAAGATTGATTCTCTACTTAGTTTGACAAGTTTATTCGACCTGTAATATAACTTTTTGAAGTTTTCGTCCGACGTTCGCCTGGATCTGCTCGAGCGTTTGGACATGTGTACTAAACATGCTAGCAAAAGTAGCTACTTGGACATAAGTAATGGACATTATCGAACAAAACAACGATTTATTGTGGAACTAGGATTGCTGGGAGTGCATTCTGATGAAGATCATCAAAGGTAAGGGAACATTTATGATGTCATTTCGTATTTCTGTTGACTCCAACATGGCGGTGAAATGTTGTTATATCTGAGCGCCGTCTCAGGTTATTGCATGGTGTGCTTTGTCTGTAAAGTTTTTTTTTAAATCTGACACAGCGGTTGCATTAAGAACAAGTGTATCTTTAATTCTATGTAAAACATGTATCTTTCATCAAAGTGTATGATGAGTATTTCTGTTATTAGATGTGGCTCTCTGCAATTTCGTCTGATATTTTGGAGGCATTTCTGAACATGGCGCCAATGTAAACTAAGATTTTGGGTTATAAATATGCACATTATCGAACAAAACATACATGTATTGTGTAACATGATGTCCTATGAGTGTCATCTGATGAAGATCATCAAAGGTTAGTGATTCATTTTATCTCTATTTCTGCTTTTTGTGACTCCTATCTTTGGCTGGGAAAATGGCTGTGTTTTTCTGTGGCTATGTACTGACCTAACATAATCGTTTGGTGTGCTTTCGCCGTAAATCGTTTTTGAAATCAGACATATTGGCTGGATTCACAACATGTGTAGCTTTAATTTGGTGTCTTTCATGTGTGATTTCATGAAAGATTGATTTTTATAGTAATATATTTGAATTTGGTGCGCAGCATTTTTTCTGGCTTTTGGCCAAGTGGGACGTTAGCGTCCCACATATCCCAGAGAAGTTAACAAGTAATTTGTGGAGTGGTTGACAAAACTCCAACCTATGTGTATGTAAACTTCTGACTTCAACTGTATATTTATATGAGTAATAATGACAAATAAGGAATGAATGGATTTTGGAGCAGATTATGTTTAGCAGATGCTAGTAGACAAGCTTTATTAATCCCAACGAGAAATTTCGCTTTGCAGCTGTCAAAATACAAGAGAGCAACAATTAGATATAAAGTACATTGAATACAAGACTAAAATTACTTTAAAAATACTACGAATTTATGATACTGCTTTTACCATAATCTAAAAGTATAATACATTCCCAACACTGATTGCATCATCTAAAATACAGCATAAGTGTGATTTACACCGAAGTGTGTGTGTGTACAGTATCAGCTGTACTTTTATATTCAGTCACTGTCAGATCAGTGGATCAGTGAGTGAATGTAGCTTTTGACTCGTACTGTACATTGGATGACAGCACAATCATTTGGGCTTGGGCTCATTAAATGTCATTAATGTAGGGCTCATAAATGTAGGCTATTTAATATGTGGCTCAGGTAGCATCAGGTTTGCATTTTCATGCTGATCAAAGCGCTAATCAAATCCAGACATATTTATATGCTTTATAATGCTTTTGAATGACACATCCGGCTTTGGTGGGAAATACCGGGTCATAAGTGATTTATTCCCGGGATGGAACATTTGTAAAATACCGGGAAAATATTCAACCCTAACATCAACTATAGAAATGTTTATATTCGTCAATTCTCTCCATCTATTTTCCTATTAATAAAATGTGTTTTTTGTACACCCAGTTATATTGCCAAACCAAAGTAGCTGAGGAAAGGTATTTAGCAAGGTAGATTGCATCATATATAAAAGCCTCTCTTCTCTCTCTTCATACCTTTACACAGCCCCAGCTCAATCCTAATGGAGAGCTAACCAACCCGGAGAATAGAGGGGAGTGATAGTTTGCTTTCTACAGCCCAATAAAGGTATCTGGACTCCAGCAGCACCCAGTGGATGACAGAAGTTGTAGATTCCTTCCACCATTCAGGATTGTGGAAAGAACAAGGGTTTAATTGGGACTTCCCAAAATGTTAAATCCCCTCCATCAACAACTCCCCCCTGGAATGGTCTGTCCCATGGGTTCACCACATGATGTGTGTGTGTGTGTGTGTGTGTGTGTGTGTGTGTGTGTGTGTGTGTGTGTGTGTGTGTGTGTGTGTGTGTGTGTGTGTGTGTGTGTGTGTGTGTGTGTGTGTTTTATCTTATATATATAGGACCATGTGTGGATAGTCCAGGAGTTCTGTTGGATAGACAGACAGTCAATTGGCTGCACGGCTGCAACCCTCACTCTTTCTACCTTCTCGAGCAGGAATATAAAGCTCTCACCAGATCTATTTGGTTGCTGTTGAAGGAAACAGAGGAACTGTTTTTGAGTGGTTCTGAGCACCTGCCTGTGTCAAAATGAATGACACTCTGCTGGATGATGAGTCCTTCATGTTCACTTCGGAGTCTGTCGGAGAGGGACATCCAGGTGAGTCTTCTCCTGGCTCCATTTTACTTGCTCTTTACATGCTCTTTACCAGTACTCACAATTTCTTCTAGCCGTGGCCCCACAGCTATAGCAACATGCTCAATGAGAACCTACATCTGTGCCTGTCAGATGAAGTGTGAATAGTTACTCAATGTTGATAATGCACATTATATATTTGTTACATGGCTACAGTTTGACACAATCATTGTTCAAGTGTATATAGCCCTAAAATTCAAATCTGTATATCAAAGCCAGTTCCAGTACTTTTTTCATACTTCCCCTTTAATCAGGGACTGATTTAGACGGGTGCAATTAAATATCAGGAAGGACAGAAAAAACAGCAGTAGTTTGGACCTCGTGTCAAACTCATTCCATGGAGGGCTGAGTGTCTGAGGGTTTTCGCTCCACCCTTGTACTTGATTAATGAATTAAAGTCACTAATTAGTAAGGGACTCCCCTCACCTGGTTGTCTAGGTCTTAATTTAAAGGAAAAAACTAAAACCTAAGACACTTGGCCCTCTGTGGAATGAGTTTAACACCCCTGTCTTAGCGTAGATCTGAATACCCCTGGTATATGGTATGAGATATAAAAGATGGAAAATAAAATAAAATTAGACAGAATTGAACTAAATGTCTATATTTGCTCAAAAACTGATTACCGTACTGATGTAGAAACACAGCATAATGGTGCTCTATGACACAAAGATAGTATCTAGTCAGCCACTATAAGACCCTGGAGGTAGTTAATCTGTCTGTGCTCCTGGCAGACACATTTACTATGAGAGCATATGGATGGCTCTCTCTTTTTCTCACTTTGTCTCTCGCTTTCCCTCTCTCTCTGTCTCTCTCTCTCTCTCCCTGATGGGGGATATTGAGTAGAGAGGTCTGGTGTAGAATTGCATTGCTGAGAGAAAGGGAGAGAGAGAGTGACGTATGCTCCCACAGTGCACTATTGCCAGCACACAAACACATTCACACAAACAGTCTGATGTTGCATCACCCACCAATACAAGCACAGCGGTGGGTCGATAGTGACACAGTACATTGCACACACTGTTCCACAGAAATCAGTGAGTCAATTAAGTTTGATAAGTTGTGGTGTGTGTGTTTGGGGGGGGGGGGGGGTACAATGTTGCAGTTTGATTTGGCTCTTATTTTAACATGTTCATTCTGCTAAAGCAACCAATGGTCTGATGTCCCGTACACTCCGCCCCCTAAAACCATGTTAACTCCAACCACGTCCAATCAAAAATGCTAAAACCTATTCTGCCCTCTTTGGGCTAGATTAACCAAACCATGCTGACCCTGTGTGTGAGAATATCTACAGAAACATAAACAGTCATACAAAGATGCTGATTGTGAAAGGTATGAAAAGTTATCGTACTATTGCAATAAGCTAACTACGCAAGACTATTAGGGCCAAGTGAAGAGACAAAAAATGGGATGTGGTACTTAGAGGACTTTTTTATGCATGATAGTACTTTAAAAAAGTGTCAATATTTTGAGAATAATATTGCAATAATTCAAGAATAAACAATGAAGCAGGGGTGTTACGCAAAGGTGTCTGTGGGAGGGTTAATATAGGTAACCACACAGACTTGGATGAAATACCTCCTCTGAGTAAATTAGATATTTCTGTATTTCATTTTCAATACATTTGCAAACATTTCTAAAAACTTTGTCACTTTGTCATTATGGGGTATTGTGTGTAGATGGGTGAGATTTGTTTTAAATTCAGGCTGCAAAACAACAAAATGTGGAATAAGTCAAGGGGTAGGAATACTTTCTGAAGGCACTATATCCTAGGCCTTGCATGCAAAACTATGCAATACAGATGCAAATGCCCAAAGTCATCATTATCGCACATTAATAATCTTAATCTGGAGCTGAAGTTTACCACTGAATTTCAAGCCCTGGTGCAAAGGCTACATACAGATGTAGGATCTAAATTTGAGCCAGTTTGCTACAGCAGCAAAATAATCCTGGAGCAACAGGAAATGTGAATTATTATGTGGATTAGAACTTTAGAAGCCTTTTTAAACTCACCATTTTTTTGGTCTTTTTTTTACACTACAGGTTTGCATTTTCTCAGCAACAAAAGAGCAGTGGTGGGAAAAGTACTCAATTGTCTTACTTGAGTAAAAGTAAAGATACCTTAATAGAAAACACATCAAGTAAAAGTGAAAGTCACCCAGTAAAATACTACTTCAGTAAAAGTCTAAAAGTATGTGGTTTAAAATATACTTACAGTTGAAGTCGGAAGTTTACATACACTTAGGTTGGAGTAATTAAAACTTGTTTTTAAACCACTCCACAAATTTCTTGTTAACAAACTATAGTTTTGGCAAGTTGGTTAGGACATGTATTTTGTGCATGACACAATTCATTTTTCCAACAATTGTTTACAGACAGATTATTTCACTTATAATTCAGTGTATCACAATTCCAGTGGGTCAGAAGCTTACTATCCTACGATAGTTGACCGTGCCTTTAAACAGCTTAGAAAATTCCAGAAAATGATGTCATGGCTTTAGAAGCTTCTGATAGGCTAATTGACATCATTTGAGTCAATTGGAGGTGTACCTGTGGCTGTATTTCAAGGCCTACCTTCAAACTCAGTGCCTCTTTGGTTGGCATCATGGGAAAATCAAAAGAAATCAGCCAAGACCTCAGAAAAGAAATTGTAGACCTCCACAAGTCTGGTTCATCCTTGGGAGCAAATTCCAAATGCCTGAAGGTACCACGTTCATCTGTTCAAACAATAGTACGCAAGTATAAACACCATGGGACCACGCAGCCATCATACCGCTCAGGAAGGAGACTCGTTCTGTCTCCTAGAGATGAACGTACTTTGGTGCAAAAAAGTGCAAATCAATACCAGAACAACAGCAAAGGACCTTGTGAAGATGCTGGAGGAAACAGGAAGAAGCCACTGCTCCAAAACTGCCATAAAAAAGCCAGACTACGGTTTGCAACTGCACATGGGGACAAAGATCATACATTTTGGAGAAATGTCCTCTGGTCTGATGAAACAAAACTATAACTTTTTGGCCATAATGACCATCAATATGTTTGGCGGAAAAAGGGGGATTCTTGTAAGCCGAAGAACACCATCCCAACCGTGAAGCACGGGGGTGGCAGCATCATGTTGTGGGGGTGCTTTGCTGCAGGAGGGACTGGTGCACTTTACAAATAGATGGCATCATGAGGAGGAAAATTATGTGGATATATTGAAGCAACATCTCAATCAGTCAGGAAGTTAAAGCTTGGTCGCAAATGGGTCTTCCAAATGGACAATGACCCCAAGCATACTTTCAAAGTTGGGGAAAAATGGCTTAAGGACAACAAAGTCAAGGTATTGGAGTGGCCATCACAAAGCCCTGACCTCAATCCCATAGAAAATTTGTGGGCAGAACTGAAAATGTGTGTGTGAGCAAGGAGGCCTACAAACCTGACTCAGTTACACCAGCTCTGTCAGGAGGAATGGGCCAAAATTCACCCAACTTATTGTGGGAAGCTTGTGGAAGGCTACCCGAAACGTTTGACCCAAGTTAAACAATTTAAAGGCAATGCACCAAATACTAATTGAGTGTCTGTAAACTTCTGACTTGTGAAAAACTGAGTTTAAATGTATTTGGCTAAGGTGTATGTAAACTTCCGACTTCAACTGCAGTCCTAGGCCTGTGTTGTTGTTAGGTGGACTTATGGGCCAATTTGGCATTATTCCTATAAGTACACATGTGGAACTGCACAAAAATCGTTTTTGTTTTGTTTCAAACCATTTAGAAATGTGTATCCCAAATGTGTATCACAATTTCACACATTGGAACCATTATTTATAGAAATACCAATACACTATCCTGTTACATACTGTTAACTACAGAAGAGTATTAGGGCCGAGTGAAGAGAGAAAAAACGGCGATGGGTGGTGATACTTGGATACTTTTTTTTCGCCCTGGCTCCCTGTTGCTGTGTGCGCCACCATTGAAATGCATGAAGTTAGATGACCTGGTGAAACTATACTTTAGAATTGGCTTTAGTAACAAGGAAATCCTATCTCTTTTAGCACATAATAACCATATTATTATAAGTAGGCCTATTAGGACCTGGAAGAAGTTGTGCCACAGATTATCTTCAGAAGGAGAAACCACACGTATTCGTGGAAATACAGAAATATCTAATTTACATAAGTAATCACACCCCTGAGTCAAAACATGTTAGAATCACCTTTGGCAGCGGTTACTGCTGTGAGTCTTTCTGGGTGTCTCAAAGAGCTTTGCACACCTGGATTGTGCAATATTTGACAATTATTATTTTCAAAATGTTTCAAACTCTGTCAAATTGGTTGTTGATAAATGCTAGACAACCATTTTCAGGTCTTGCCATAGATTTTCAAACAGATTTAAGTAAAAACTATAACTCAGCCACTCAGGAGCATTCACTGTCTTCTTGGTAAGCAACTCCAGTGTATATTTGGACTTGTGTTTTAGGTTATTGTCTTGCTGAAAGGTGAATTCATCTCCCAGTGTCTGGTGGAAAGCAGACTGAACCAGGTTTCCACTAGGATTTTGCCTGTGCATAGCTTAATTCCATGTATTTTTTACCCTGAAAACCCCCCAGTCTTTAATGATTACAAGCCTACCCATAACATGATGCAGCCACCAGTATGCTTGAAAATATGGAGAGTGGTAGTCAGTAATGTGTTGCATTGGATTTGCACAAAACATAACACTTTGTAATCAGGACAAAAGGTTAACAGTATTTCACTTTTCATGAAACCTAATTTTGACCAGTTATTAACCTAACCACAGATCAAGCAAACTTAATCTAATAATTGTATCAAATTTTCTTTGTCACATGCTTCGTAAACAGCAGGTGTAGACTAACAGTGAAATGCTTACTTACGGGCCCTTCCCAGCAATGCAGAGAGAAAAATAATAGAAAAATAATAACACAAGGAATAAATACACAATGAGTAATGATAACTTGTACCAGTACCGAGTCGATGTGTAGGATTACGAATTAATTGAGGTAGATATAGGTAGGGGTAAAGTGACTTGGCAACAGAATAGACAATAGGCAGTAGCGGCAGCGTATGTGATGAGTCAAAAGTGCAAAAGGGGACTAAACGTTATGAATTTAACGTTCAAATCCTGTTGCTGCAGCATTATGTTTCTGTGACAATACAGGTCAAATTAAGATCCTACATCTGTACATTCCTACAGGTCTATTTGACTGTGTGGGGTGGGGTGTGGAAAACAGTTGTGAAAAATACTGCTCTTTTGTACTTTGGGATTATCCCCCAAAAAAGGAATGTGACACTTTTTAAAGATTTCACGAGTTCAATGGGTACAATCCTGTTCATGGGGATATTATTAATTCGCATCACGCTCAAATACACTTTGTTTCGGTGTTTCTTGATTCAAGCCATGTGCCGGGTGGCGGGCATCACTCCAACGACTCATTCATTTATTTGTGTCTACTTTATATCCTTTGTTCTTTTCATTTATTATTGTCCTCTTTCTGTCCTTTTCCAGACAAGATATGTGACCAGATCAGTGATGCTGTCCTGGATGCTCACCTGAAACAGGACCCAGATGCCAAGGTTGCCTGTGGTGAGTTAGAGGGGGACACATTTAAAGGAAACACACAGAATAACAGGGTCATGGTGAGTGAGGGGACACATTTAAGTGAAACACATAGACCAACAAAGCGAAATGTCCCAAAAGCATTTCACCATGCATTCCTTCTGTTCTGTCTAAAGGTAGCACTTCTTTCTGTTTTGTTTGAACTCAAACCCTTTGATTTAGTCTTACATAACTTCTTAATTTCCAAGAAAAAACTCAAGGAAATAAGCTTATTAGAACAGTTGGGACACACAACACATAAGAAACCCACTGACCCCATATTGGGATATTGACCTAATGTACATTCTACACTTATCTATGTCCACTATGAACTCAAAATTATTATTTGTTGTTGTTGTTGTTGTTGATTTTATCCCAAGATAGAGGTCTAAAAGTTCCAAATACCTTACCAATCAATTACACAACACTTGAGCCATACTTACATAGAATACCACTTATCTAAAGATAAGTGTCATTGGTTGTTATTACACAGTTATAAAGTGTTAATGGTTCTCTTCACCCTGTGTAGAGACGGTGTGCAAGACTGGCATGGTGCTGCTGTGTGGAGAGATCACGTCCCGGGCCAATGTAGACTACCAGAAGGTTGTCAGAGACACTATCAAACACATCGGCTACGACAACTCAGACAAAGGTGAGAAACAGGTTTCTGTTGTACTCAAACCAGTATGTTTCTACTGAACAAAAATATAAATGCAGCATGTAAAGTGTTGATCCCATGTATCATGAACTGAAATAAAAGATCCCCGAAATGTTCCATACACATAAAAAGCTTATTTCTCTCAAATGTTGTACACACATTTCTTTACATCCCTGTTAGTGAGCATTTCTTCTTTGCCAAAATAATCCATCCACCTGACAGGTGTGGCATATCAAGAAGCTGATTAAACAGCATGATCATTACTGTTCATTGCTCTACTCTTCACCTGAAAAAGGACCCAGATGCCAAGGTTGCCTGTGGTGAGTTAGAGGGGGACACATTTAAAGGAAACACACAGGGTCATGGTGAGTGAGGGGACACATTTAAGTGAAACACACAAACCAACAAAAGGCAAATGTCCCAAAAGCATTTCACCATGCATTCCTTCTGTTCTGTCTAAAGGTAGCACTTCTTTCCATTTTGTTTGAACTCAAACCCTTTGATTTAGTCTTACATAACTTCTTAATTTCCAAGAAAAAACTCAAGGAAATAAGCTTATTAGAACAGTTGGGACACACAACACATAAGAAACCCACTGACCCCATATTGGGATATTGACCTAATGACACAAGTGTTCTCTTCTCTACCAACGTTGTTTTAGACAATTCGGCAGTACGTCCAACCGGCCTCACAACCACAGACCATGTGTAACCATGCCAGTCCAGGACCTCCACATCCAGCTTCTTCACCTGCAGGATCGTCTGAGACAAGCCACCCGGACAGCTGAGGAAACTGTGGGTTTGCATACCCAAAGAATTCGGTTATGCAGAAACTGTCTCAGGGAAGCTCATGTGCGTGCTCATCGTCCTCACCAGTTTCTTGACCTGACTGCAGTTTGGCGTCGTAACCAATTTAAGTGGGCAAATGCTCACCTTCGATGACCACTGGCACGCTGGAGAAGTGTGCTCTTTGCGGATTTCAACTGTACCGGGCAGATGGCAGATGGCAGACGGCGTGTATGGCGTTGTGTGGACGAGCGGTTTGCTGATGTCAACATTGTGAACAGAGTGCCCTATGGTGTTGGTGGGGTTATCGTATGGGCAGGCATAAGCTATGGACAATGAACACAATTGCATTTTATCGATGGCAATTTGAATGCACAGACATACCGTGACGAGATCCTGAGGCCCATTGTCGTGCCATTCATCCACCGCCATCACCTCATGTTTCAGCATGACAATGCACAGCCCCATGTCGCAATGATCTGTGCACAATTCCTGGAAGCCGAAAATGTCCTAGTTCTGCCATGGCCTGCATACTCACCAGACATGTCACCCATTGAGCAGTTTGGGATGCTCTGGAATAATGTGTACGACAGCGTGTTCCAGTTCCCACCATTATCCAGCAACTTCGCACAGCCATTGAAGAGGAGTGGGATAACATTCCACAGGCCACAATCAACAGCCTGATCAATTCTATTCCGAAGGAGATGTCGCGCTGCATGAGGCAAATGGTGGTCACACCAGATACTGACAGGTTTTCTGATCCACAACCTTACCTTTTTTAAGGTATCTGTGACCAACAGATGCATATCTGTATTCCCAGTCATATGAAATCCATAGATTCGGGCCTAATGAATCTTTCAATTTACTGATTTCCTTATATGAACATTAACTCAGTAAAATCTTTGAAATTGTTGCATATTGCATTTATATTTTTTGGTGAGTGTACATACTATAGTGTAGATTGCATAATGTAGAAAATCAGAAACATACTAGAGGAGTAATCATGACCCTCTGTCTCTCTTTCCTCCCTCTTTCTCTTCCTCTCTCCCCCCCTCTCTCTCTTTCTGTCTCTACCTTTCTCCCTCCTCTCTCTCTCCCCAGGTTTTGACTATAAGACGTGCAATGTGTTGGTGGCTCTGGAGCAGCAGAGTCCAGACATCGCTCAGGGTGTCCACATCGACAGGAAAGAGGAGGATATGGGAGCTGGAGACCAGGGTCTGATGTTTGGCTATGCTACAGACGAGACAGAGGAGTGCATGCCTCTCACCATCGTCTTGGCTCACAAACTGAATTCCAAGATGGCCGAACTCAGACGCAACGGAACCATCCCCTGGCTCCGCCCAGACTCTAAAACACAGGTGAGACTGAGAGAATTACCAATGAACTCTCTCTCTCTCTCTCCCTCTTTCTCTCTCTGGGGGAGATATACAGTTGAAGTCGGAAGTTTACATACACCTTAGCCAAATACATTTAAACTCCGTTTTTCACAATTCCTGACATTTAATCCTAGTAAAAATTCCCTGTCTTAGGACAGTTAGGGTCACCACTTTATTTTAAGAATGTGAAATGGCAGAATAATAGTAGAGGGAATGATTTATTTCAGCTTTTATTTATTTCATCACATTCCCAGTGGGTCAGAAGTTTACAGACACTCAATTAGTATTTGGTGCATTGCCTTTAAATTGTTTAACTTGGGTCAAACGTTTCGGGTAGCCTTCCACAAGCTTCCCACAATAAGTTGGGTGAATTTTGGCCCATTCCTCCTGACAGAGCTGGTGTAACTGAGTCAGGTTTGTAGGCCTCCTTGCTCGCGCACGCTTTTTCAGTTCTGCCCACAAATTCTCTATTGGATTGAGGTCAGGGCTTTGTGATGGCCACTCCAATACCTTGAATTTGTTGTTTAAGCCATTTTGCCACAACTTTGGAAATATGCTTGGGGTCATTGTCCATTTGGAAGACCCATTTGCAACCAAGCTTTAACTTCCTGACTGATGTCTTGAGATGTTGCTTCAATATATCCACATAATTTTCCTCCCTCATGACGCCATCTATTTTCTGAAGTGCACCAGTCCCTCCTGCAGCAAAGCCCCCCCCCCCCCACAACATGATGCTGCCACCCCCATGCTTCAAGGTTGGGATGGTGTTCTTCGACTAGCAAGCCTCCTCCTTTTCCCTCCAAACATAACGATGGTCATTATGGCCAAACAGTTACATTTTTCTTTCATCAGACCAGAAGACATTTCTCAAAAAAATACGATCTTTGTCCCCATGTGCAGTTGCAAACCGTAGTCTGACTTTTTATGGCGGTTTTGGAGCAGTGGCTTCTTCCTTGGTGAGCGGCCTTTCAAGTTATGTCGATATAGGACTCGTTTTACTGTGCATATAGATACTTTGTACCCGTTTCCTCCAGCATCTTCACAAGGTCCTTTGCTGTTGTTCTGTGATTGATTTGCACTTTTCGCACCAAAGTACGTTCATCTCTAGGAGGCAGAACACGTCTCCTTTCTGAGTGGTATGACGGCTGCATGGTCCCATGGTGGTTATACTTGTGTACTATTGTTTGTACAGATGAACGTGGTACCTTCAGGAGTTTGGAAATTGCTCCCAGGGATGAACCAGACATGTGGTGGTCTACAATTTTTTTTTCCGAGGTCTTGGCTGATTTCTTTTGATTTTCCCATGATGTCGGCTGTGGTCTCGTCAATCATAGCAAACGGTCTGGTTCCATTTCAACCTCTACACCCTTCTCTTAGCTCCTACCTCTTCTCCTAGCACCTACTCCCTTCAATGTTCACTGATCTAAAAGGATTGGAGAGGTGTCAGTAATGTGGTGGAAGCTCCACTGAGGTTGCCCTAAACTACACGTCTAGCATCCAAGTTGGGAGAAGGAGCAAGGAGCTGAAATGGAACAGACCCAAATCCAATGGATTCTTTCCTCAGGCAGCTGTAACCTTATGGGTAATTCTCAAGCAATTCTCAAATTCCTGAATTATGAGCGGGAAGTGAAGAGGGAAGGGTCTTCAGTTTTAGGGGGTATTTTTGAAGGGGGCTGGAAAAGGAATGGCCCAAAATAGGATCTTGTGAGAGGGATTACATTCAGGCATGAGTTTAATTCCAGCAGCTGTAAATTTGCATTTTTGAGGTGACTCCAGACTGGTGAGCTTCAATTGATTGATTGGTTGATGCAGCCAGAACATTATATAAAAGCCATTCACATCTGAAGGGAAGTTCAGTCAGTTCACCAAGGCCCTCAGAAAATGTTATTGATATCTGATAACATTGACAGGCACGTGTCTTGGCTTCAGGACTAAACATAATAAAGACAAACATGTAGCAGAACATGTGATGATATTAATTAACAGTGCAAATTGTCCAAACAGATCCTCAAGGTAGATTGATGATTTTAAAGATGTTATTAAACCATAAACAGATATAGCTCATTAACCTATATGGTCCAAATAACGATGATCCATGCTTCTTTAAAAAAATATATAATAATTTATCAACCCTACAAGCAACACTAGACTCTATTATTATGGTGGGAGATTTTAATATGGTTTTAAATACCTCTATGGACCGTAAAGGAAATCACACTGCAAACTATCACCCCAGGCACTTAAGGAAATCATGAATGTCATGGATATATTGGAATTAGTGAATATATGGAGGCTTACTGTAAGTACCCTGACCTAGTGAGATATACATGGCGGAGGCTTAGTCAAGCTAGTCATTTTGATTACTTTCTTATGTCATTCTCTCTGGCACCAAAAGATTAAAAAGTGTTGATAGGGGACAGAATGCGGTCGGACCATCACATAATTGGCATATACACTGCTCAAAAAAATAAAGGGAACACTTAAACAACACAATGTAACTCCAAGTCAATCACACTTCTGTGAAATCAAACTGTCCACTTAGGAAGCAACACTGATTGACAATAAATTTCACATGCTGTTGTGCAAATGGAATAGACAAAAGGTGGAAATTATAGGCAATTAGCAAGACACCCCCAATAAAGGAGTGGTTCTGCAGGTGGTGACCACAGACCACTTCTCAGTTCCTATGCTTCCTGGCTGATGTTTTGGTCACTTTTGAATGCTGGCGGTGCTTTCACTCTAGTGGTAGCATGAGACGGAGTCTACAACCCACACAAGTGGCTCAGGTAGTGCAGCTCATCCAGGATGGCACATCAATGCGAGCTGTGGCAAGAAAGTTTGCTGTGTCTGTCAGCGTAGTGTCCAGAGCATGGAGGCGCTACCAGGAGACAGGCCAGTACATCAGGAGACGTGGAGGAGGCCGTAGGAGGGCAACAACCCAGCAGCAGGACCGTTACCTCCGCCTTTGTGCAAGGAGGAGCACTGCCAGAGCCCTGCAAAATGACCTCCAGCAGGCCACAAATGTGCAATTTGGATCCCTTCACCGCCTCATAGCGAATCTAGATACTTATTTAACCTCTCTGGATTACAACCAAATTATGATTACGTATTGGATCACAAAAAAATACTACTTTTACATTACCATGTAGTTTACCAATAAAATGTTCTGATGCTGATGTGGATATACTCGGTATACTTATCCCGAAAGAAAGAAATGATCTCACTCCAATAAATGTTAATAGAAAGTTAGCAAAAATAGATAAGATCTTGCTACCATGGAAAGGAAAATACCTGTCTATTTGTGGAAAAATCACCATGATTAACTCTTTAGTCATATCCCAGTTTACCTATTTGCTTATGGTCTTGCCTACACCCAGCAACCTGTTTTTTAAAATTATATAAGCAAAAAATATTCAATTTTATTTGGAATGGAAGGCCAGCAAAAATTAAAAGGGCCTATTTATATGATGAATATGAATTCTGAGGGCAAAAAATATTAAATATTAAAGCATTAGACCTCTCATTAAATGCGTGAGTTATACAAAAGTTATACTTAAATCCGAACTGGTTCTCTAGCAAATTAGTAAGAATGTCTTACCCCTTGTTGAAGAACTTTTTTCCTTTATTCAGATTACAACCTCTCACTTTTGGTTATTTGAAAATGAAATAATCTCCAAAGTATTTCTATTTTTAAAACAAGCCATAGAAAGTTGGTTGCAATTTGAGTTTTATCCACCAGAAAAGACAGAAAAAATAATACAACAAATATTGTGGTTAAATTAAATATACTAATTGATTAAAAAAATTACAAAAAATTTAAATAAATAAAAAAGGTATCATCTTGGTAAATTATATCATAAACAGGACTGGTAGAGTTATGTCACACATGCAGCTAACAAAAATATATGGAAATGTCTGCTCTACCCAAAATTAGAATCAACTAATTGCAGCATTACTGCAAACATGGAAGAGACAAGTGGAAGGGGGTAAAAGTAAGGAACTTGTCTGTCAGCCCTGCATTAAAGACCAAAATTGGTTAAAGAAAATTGTGATAAATAAAAAACGTATACCAGTTCCATTTAAGGACCAAAAAAAAGACAGCTGTGCCATATAGATTGCAAAAGTGTTGGGAAGAGATTTGATGTACCGATTCCATGGCACATGGTTAATGAACTGATACGCAAAATGATCCCGGGTTCAAAACTTATCATTTTTAAATTAAAATTATTATACAAATGTATTGTTCCAATAGAATGATATATACTGTATGTGGGGGATACAACCTTCCCAGCTCTGCAGATTTTGCTGTGAAGAGACAGAGGCATCAGATCATTTTTTTTGGTACTGTCCAAATGTAGCTTGTATTTGGTCACATGTCCAGGAATGGCTGAAGAATTGCAACATTTACCTGGAGCTAACTCTGCAGATAGCACTACTGGGTGATTTGAAAAGTCATAGCCAATCGATCAATAATATTATAACACTTTTAGCAAAAAAATTGATCTTTAATTTATAATCTGTCGAAACTATGAGAGTTCAGAACTTTTGTGAAACATCACAGCACAGTTGAAAAATATATGGCAAATAGAAATCCAATATGGATGGTGTTAAGAGATAGATGGGAGTGGTTGAATGGAGCTGAAGGGTGGGACTAATAACAACAAGTTAACTCATGTAAAATATACTTTGTCCGTAAAATGTATATAGGTTCAGAACTTTTGTGAAACAGCACAGTTAAAAATATATGGCAAATAGAAATCAAACTGGATCGACATCAGAAATAGATGAGAAAGGTTGAGTGTATAGTATGTATAAGCTGGAAGTTGAAGCCTAAGTGTTGTTGTT